>NW_023425524.1:1282500-1497500 GCF_014108245.1 Pipistrellus kuhlii
CTCCTGCACACCCCCCACTGGGGATGTGCCCGCAACCAAGGTACATGCCCCTGACCGGAATCGAACCCGGGACCTTTCAGTCTGCAGGCCGACGCTCTATCCACTGAGCCTCACCAGTTTCAGCCACCTTCTTTTTAAAAAAAATATATTTTATTGATGCCAGAGAGGAAGGGAGGGGAGAGAGAGAGAGGAGAGAGAGAGAAACATCAGTGATGAGAGAGAATCATGAATCGGCTGCCTCCTGCACACCCCCAACTGGGGATGTGCCCGCAACCAAGGCACATGCCCCTGACCGGAATCGAACCCGGGACCCCTCAGTCTGCAGGCCGACGCTCTATCCACTGAGCCAAACCGGTTTCAGCCTTCTTCTTTAAAAAAAAAAAATATTTTATTGATGCCAGAGAGGAAGGGAGAGAGAGAGAGAGAGAAATATCCGTGATGAACGAGAATCATGGACCGGCTGCCTCCTGCACGGCCCCTACTGGGGATCGAGCCTGCAACCCGGGCCTGTGCCCTGACCGGGAATCGAACCCGGGACCCTTCAGTCTGTAGGCCGAAGCTCTATCCCCTGAGCCACACCGGTTTCGGCCAGGGCTCATTTTTAAAGATATTGTTATTGATGTCACAGAGGAAGGGAGCCTCTGGGGCTGGCGCAGAGCCATGTCGGGGTGGCCGGGAAGATGGGGCGGCTCTGGGCCCCGGCCTCGTCCTCCGAGCCGCCCTCCCCAAGGCTGGCTCTCAGTCCCCGCGCTTCTCCGCAGAGAAAGATGCCTACAGCTTCGGGAGGACGACGATTGCGAACCTGCAGACCGAGTGAGTGTGTGTGAGGGGGGACGGGTCTGGGGGTGCCGGTGGGCGAGGGCGGGGAGCGGGCAGGATCTGGAGCCCAGTGTCGTCGGCGGGAGGGGCCCCAAAGGGGCGGACAGATGCCCTCAAGCCCCCCCCCCAGCGGATGGCTGGGCTCGGGGCACAGACACCCCGTTCGCAGCTGCTGTTCTGAGGGGCTGTAGGAAACCGGGGGGCCTCGCTCTAATGGGGGCTGGCCCCCAGCCTCTGGTGAGGACGTCACTGTTCCTGAGCTCAGGCCCATAAGGTGGCCCAGCCCCTGCGCCCCGGCCCTGCCTGGGGTCCCCCCTGCCCCCCGCTGACCGCAGGCCGTGTCCCCCAGCAACGACCTGCTCTGGCTGCACACCGTCTGCGCCGTCGTCTACCTGTTCCTCACCCTGGGCTTCATGCGGCACCACACGCAGTCCATCAGGTGCAAGGACGAGAGCCTGGTGAGCCTCAGGGTGTAGGGTGCGGGGCTTAGGGGCCACCCAGCCCTCGGATCTGCGGCTGGGACCGGCAGCTCCGAGTCAGCTCGTCCCGCTGACCTTCCCCTCCCCTGTCTCCCCGGCAGGTGCGGCGGACCCTCTTCGTCACGGGGCTGCCCAGGCTGGCCACCAGGGACGCGGTGGAGAGCCACTTCCGGTGCGCGGGGCCGGGTGAGGGGGGCGGGCCCTTCCCAGGGGGACCACACTGGGGACGGGCGGCAAGATGGCCGTGCGGCCCGCGGAGGTGGGGTCCCCTGCCTGCCTGGGGGTCCCCTGTCCAACGCCAGCCTTTGTCTCCGGCCGCCCCGGGCGCAGGGACGCGTACCCCACGTGCGAGGTGGTGGAGGTCCAGCTGTGCTACAACGTGGCCAAGCTCATCTACCTGTGCAAGGAGAGGTACGGGGGCCTGCACGCGCGTGTGTGTGTGTGTGTGTGTGTGTGTGTGTGTGAAAAGGGGTGTGCACGCACGGGGAAGCAAGAGTGCATGGATGAGTGGGCGTGTATGCACGGGGAAATGGTTGTGTGCAGGTGAGCAGGTGTGCATGCACGTGTGTGTGTGTGTGTGGGGGGAGGAAGCAGGCATGCACAGGCGAGCGGGTGTGCATGTGTGTGTGTGTGTAAATGGGTGTGCACGCACGGGGAAGCGATTTTTGCACAAGCGAGCAAGTGTGCGTGTGTGTGTGTGTGTGTGTGTAAGTGGGTGTACACGCACAGGGAAGCGATTTTTGCACAAGCGAGCAAGTGTGCGTGTGTGTGTGTGTGTGTGTGTGTGTGTGTGTAAGTGGGTGTACACGCACAGGGAAGCGATTTTTGCACAAGCGAGCGGGTGTGCATGTGTGTGTGGGGGGGAAGCAGGTATGCACCGGTGAGCAGGCCTGCGCCTTCTGACCCTTCCCCCGGAGGCGCCCACCCTGCTTTGCTGATGGCCTCGGGCGTGCTCAGGCCAGGCTCCCAGTGGAGGAGGCGGGGCCGCGCTGAGGACTGGGGGCCTGACGTCCCTCCCCTCGCCCCTCCCGCAGGAAGAAGACGGAGAAGAGCCTCACCTACTACTCCAACCTGCAGCTGAAGACGGGCCAGCGGGCCCTCATCAACCCGCGGCCCTGCGGCCAGTTCTGCTGCTTCGAGGTGCAGGGCTGCGAGCGGGTGAGGCCCCGCCCCCCTCCCCGGCCCCCCGCACACACGGGGCCCCGAACTCACGGGGACGTGTCCCCCTCAGGAGGACGCCATCTCCTACTACACCGGCCTGAAGGACCGGCTGACGGAGCGGATCACGGAGGAGGAGTCCCGGGTCCAGTTCCAGCCGCTGGGCATGGCCTTCGTCACCTTCCAGGAGAAGTCCATGGCCACCTAGTGAGTGTCCGCCCGCCGGGCCGGCCGCCTGGGCCCCTGGCCCCGCCAGCCAGCCCTCTCGAGGAGAGATGGCACCGCCCAGTCCCATCCCTGGGGCCCGCCGATGGCGGGTCCATCTGCCTCCCCAGGGCTGGCTTGGGAGGCACCACCATGCTTACCCCTCTGGGGGGCCCAGGCTGTGGGACAGGGGACTCGGGGGACTCTCACTGAGACCCTCTCGTGGGTGTGGCTTACCCAGCAGCCTCAGGGGTCCTTTGGTTCTTGGCTTCGGCTCTGCATTCCAGCATCCCACCAGCGGGATGCCATCCTCCTTCCCATGGCCACTCTGCACTGCAGATCCTGCTTCTGTACACGGGCTCCCCATCTTCCTACAAAGGGGCACTCACTCGGGCGCTCATGGCTGCAGGCAGCCTGGCCCTGGGGGAGGGGGTTTACATAAACACGCCTCCGGCTGCCTGCGGTCCGGCTCAGAAAGCCCGCCCGAGCCCGGGGAGCCCCAGAGGGGTGGGGTCGAGAGAGGGGCACTGGATGGGAGACAGAGGGGAGGGTGGAGGAGGCGCTGGCGAGGGTGGAGGTGGGGGGTCCGAGGGAGGGAAATCTCCGACCGGAACGGGAGACGCCTCGTGTGCTGTGGTCTGATAGCGAGGCTGGGGCCTGGGGAGAGAGTGAGGGAGCCTGGAAGGGTGAAGCCACTGGCAGCAGGATCCCGGCGGGGGTGTGGAGGGGGGCAGTGCAAACAGCTGGGAACCGGAGCCGGACAGATGGAGCGTAGAACCTGATCGGAGAGCCTCAGTTTCCTCATCTGTAAAATAGGAATAATCATCCTTGGCTCGCAGGGATGTTCGGAGGATGAAACAAAAGCCTCCACAGAGCGGGCCACGCATGTTGTCTCTCTCATAGCATCTACACTAATGAAAGAGTAACATGCTAATTGACTGTACCTTCATGACACCCAACAGCCAATCAGGAGTGAGTATGCAAATTAACCCGCCAAAGATGGCAGTTTAATTTGCATATACAGGTGCCAAGTGGCTAAGGGTAGGACACAGGTGTTCTGCATCCCCCACCGCCCTCCAGTTGCTCCAGGCCTCTGGGCAGCGTGGGAAGGCGGAAAGGGGTGTCCAGGCTGGAGCGAAGGCTGTGCCTTCTCTTTTTTTAATATTTTTTATTGATTTTTTACAGAGAGGAGGAGAGAGGGATAGCTAGCTAGAAACATCGATGAGAGAGAAACATCCATTAGCTGCCTCCTGCACACCCCACCCTGGGGATGTGCCAGCAACCAAGGTACATGCCCTTGACCGGAATCGAACCCAGGACCTTTCAGTCCGCAGGCCGACGCTCTATCCACTGAGCCACACCGGTTTCGGTGGAAGGCCCGTTCTTGCACATGAATCTTTGTGCACTGGCCCTCTAGTCAATTATAATAAAAAAAAAAAATCCATACTAATCAAGCCAGGGTCCTGCATTCAGTATGATAAACCAATAGTCATAAAGCCAAGCCCCATCTGTCTCGGCCGCCCCCCCCCCCCCCCCCCCCGTGTGCTGGGCCTGTGCACGGCCCCGTATGGCCTGGGCCCTGACACGCCTGCCTTCCCCGCAGCATCCTGAAGGACTTCAACGCCTGCAAGTGCCAGGGCCTGCGGTGCCAAGGGGAGCCCCAGCCGTCCTCCTGCAGCCGGGAGCTCTGCATCTCCCGGTGGACGGTCACCTTCGCCACCTACCCCGAGGACATCTGCTGGTGAGCCCCCGGCCGCCGGGGCCGCGGCCCCGGGCTCAGGAGCCGCACGTGTCCCGTGGGCCCTGTCTCCGACAGGGCAGCCGAGGGCGAGGGTCGCCTGCTTCGTTAGCCTGGGGGCCCCTTGAAAGAGTAAAAAAAAAAAGAAGTGGAAATTAACTTTCGTAATAGTATCGACCCCTCTATAGATTCTAAAATATTACCCGTGCCAAAACCGGTGTGGCTCAGTGGATAGAGCGTCGGCCTGCGGACTGAAGGGTCCCAGGTTCGATTCTGGTCACGGGCATGTGCCTTGGTTGCGGGCACATCCCCAGTAGTGGGTGTGCAAGAGATGGCTGATCCATGTTGCTCTCTCATGGATGTTTCTAACCCTCTATCCCTCTCTCTTCCTCTCTGTAAAAAAAAAAATAAAAAAAAAAAATCAATATATATATTTTTAAAAAATTAAAAATTATCCGTTCAGCAGTTAGTGGAGAATAAGTTGCATCTCCTCTGAGCTCCTAAGGCCCCAACCTTTATTTCATTTTATTTTATTTTTAAAAATATATTTTATTGATTTTTTACAGAGAGGAAGGGAGGGGGACAGAGAGCTGGAAACGTCGATGAGAGAGAAACACCGACCGGCTGCCTCTTGCACACCCCCTACTGGGGATGTGCCCGCAACCAGCATACATGCCCCTGACCGGAATCGAACGTGGGACCTTTCAGTCCGCAGACCGACGCTCTATCCACTGAGCCACACCGGCTTCAGCAGGCCCCACCCTTTGACCTTCCAGTGGCTGAAGGTCAGCGCAGCGACCTCGTTGGTACGCCCAGGTCGCTGTGAGCCCTCCGCCGGAGCCCCCGGCACTCTGACCCCCTGAGCCGTGGGCGCGGTGGGCGGGGCTGGTGGCCGGGTCCGGGAGGCGAGCCTCAGGCCGTGCCCTCTCCTCCGCAGGAAAAACCTCTCGGTCCAGGGCGCCCGCTGGTGGCTCCAGTGGCTGGGCATCAACTTCGTCCTCTTCCTGGTGCTCTTCTTCCTGACCACGCCCTCCATCATCCTCTCCACCATGGACAAGTTCAACGTCACCAAGCCCATCCACGCCCTCAACGTGAGTCCTCAGCATCCTGCCAGGGCCCATCCTGGGGAATGGGGGGGAGGGGTCCCTGTACCAGGGACAGTGTTGGTTCTGGGGGGTTCTGGTCAAGGTCACATGCCCGGGTTGCTGGCATGATCCCCAGTAGGGGGCGTGCAGGAGACAGCCCATCCATGATTCTCCCTCTGCTTTATTTCTTTCTTTTCCTTTTTTCCTTTTTTTCTTTTTTTTTTAATATATTTTATTGATTTTTTTTTTACAGAGAGGAAGGGAGAGGGATAGAGAACTAGAAACATCGATGAGAGAGAATCATCGACCAGCTGCCTCTTGCACACCCCCCTACCGGGGATGTGCCCACAACCCAGGTCCATGCCCTTGCCCGGAATCGAACCTGGGACCTTTCAGTCCGCAGACCGATGCTCTACCGCTGAGCCAAACCGGTTTCAGCTCCCTCTGCTTTCCTCTCTGAAATAAATACATAGATAAATAATAGGTACATAAAAAATAAAGTGAGAGCCCAAACCAGTGTGGCTCAGCGGATAGCGCGTCAGGAGGGCCAGCCCCCAGCCCCGGTGTTCTCTGGGCCTCCGTGCCAGGAGGCCGTGGTCTCCCCGCCCCCTCCCCGCCCTCACCCCTCTGTGCCATGGGCCCTGTTTTCCAGGACCCGGTCATCAGCCAGTTCTTCCCGACCCTCCTCCTCTGGTCCTTCTCCGCGCTGCTGCCGTCCATCGTGTACTACTCCACGCTGCTGGAGTCCCACTGGACCAAGTGAGAGCCGGGGGCGGGCACAGGGCGGCCTGGGGGCCCTGGGACCCGGGGCCGGGGAGAGCTCACGCCTGACCCCCCGCAGGTCCGGGGAGAACCGGATCATGATGACCAAGGTCTACATCTTCCTCATCTTCATGGTGCTGATCCTGCCCTCCCTCGGCCTCACCAGGTACCGGGGCCACCTCTCCTGCTCGCCATGCGGAGTCCGGGTCGGCCTGTTTTTTAGAAGAAGAAGAACAGGGATGTCTGTGCTGTGATCGCGAGGCGGTTAGAAGTCCATTCTGACGGGATCTGTTTGTCTTCCAGCCTGGACTTCTTCTTCCGGTGGCTCTTTGACAAGTCCTCCCCGGACACCTCCATCCGGCTGGAGTGAGTATCAGCTGCGCGAAGGGGATGAAGCCGTGGCCCGGTACCTGTCCCCTTTCTCCCGGAGCCCATGGGCCCCGGCCTTCCCTGCTCCCCGACCCGGTTCCTGCTGGGGGTGGTGGGAGGGGGCGGGGGGCAGAGCCCTCGGCCACCCCAGGGGAGCTGGCCCGTCTGGGGAGCTGGCCCTTGTGGGGAGCTGGCCCGTGTGGGGAGCTGGCCCGTCTGGGGAGCTGGCCAAAACCTGCGGTTCCCTTTGTAGGCCGAGACTCAATTAGCCACAGCCTCATTCTGTCCCTGAAACTTACTTACCGAGGCCCTAGCCGCCGGGGAGCAGGAGCTGCGGGGCCCCTGGGAGGCCGGGGGCGGGAGGGGAAGAAATAATTAACGTTCAGCCAGAGCGACAGTCTGGGCTGTGGCTTACCTCAGCCAGGAGAACGGAGCTCAGCTCACGGCTGATGTGGGTCCTCGTTCGTATTTCCAGCTCACGCCACACCCACTTTTTAAAAAAATGTATATTTTATTGATTTTTTTTTTTTTTTTTTAACAGAGAGGATATTTCTCCACGGATTTTTAGAAAGTGGAAGAGAGAGGGAAAGACAGAGAGAAACATTGACGTGAGAGAAGCACGATAGGTTGCCTCCTGCACACGCCCTGACCAGGGCCTGGGCCCGGGAGGGGCCTGCAGCCGAAGTGCATGCCCTTGACCGGAATCGAACATGGGGACCCTTGAGTCTGCAGGCTGATGCTCTATCCACTGAGCCACACCAGCCAGGGCGGCCCTCACTCTCCACCTTGTGTGCACATCCCCTTCCCGGGAAGGCTCCCTGACCCCCGGGATATGAGCTCCGAGAGGGCAGGGCCAGGCACCCATGGGTGCTGCACACGTACCCCCCCCGGGGGCCTGGGGTCCCGGCTCCTCTGACTCGCCCCCGCCCTCCTCCCCGCCCGGGCCCCCAGGTGTGTGTTCCTGCCGGACCAGGGCGCTTTCTTCGTGAACTACGTCATCGCCTCGGCCTTCATCGGCACCGGCATGGAGCTGCTGCGGCTGCCGGGCCTCATCCTCTACACCGCGCGCATGGTCATGGCCAAGACCGCCGCCGACCGCCGCAACGTCAAGCAGGTGCGGCCGGCGGGGCGGGGGCGTGGGGTCCCCCACCAGCTTCCCCGCTGGGCACTTCCCCGGCCGCCTGCTCGGCGCCGGGCCCTCAGCCACAGGCTTTCCCCACACACACCCCCTTACAAAAGACAAAACTTAAAAAAAAAAGAAAGCAGCCGAAACCGGTGTGGCTCAGTGGATAGAGCGTCGGCCTGCGGACTGAAAGGTCCCGGGTTCGATTCCGGTCAAGGGCACGCACCTTGGTTGCGGGCACATCCCCGGCGGGGGGTGTGCAGGAGGCGGCTGGTCCATGTTTCTCTCTCATCGACGTTTCTAGCTCTCTCTCCCTCTCCTTTCCTCTCTGTAAGAAAAATCAATAAAATACATTTTTAAAAATTTTTTTAAAAAAAGGAAAAATGTATGAAACACTCTCCTCCTCTCCTTCCCCCCCCCCACAGAACCAGGCCTTCGAGTTCGAGTTCGGAGCCATGTACGCGTGGATGCTGTGCGTGTTCTCCGTCATCATGGCCTACAGCATCACCTGCCCCATCATCGCGCCCTTCGGTGAGGGGCCCCGCGGCCGGTCCGGGTGGGCGGGTGGCTGACTCCGCCTGGCGCCCCGAGGCAGCCGTCACCGGGCACTCTGGGGCCCCGCACACAGGGGACTTCTTGAAGCCACAAGAGCCACATGCTGTTAAGGAGCCACGGGTGCCACCAAGTTTAACTCACTTCTCGTGAATTCCCTCCCCTGGCCTCCCAAGCTGTGGCCTCCCTCAGCGCTTCTGGTCTGAGCTGCTCTGCCAGTGTGACCACTTCACTCTTATTTTAATTTTACATTTATTTATTTAACATATTTTATTGATTTTTCACAGAGAGGAAGGGAGAGGGGTAGAGAGTTGGCAACATCGATGAGAGAGAAACATCGACCAGCTGCCTCCTGCACGCCCCCCACTGGGGATATGACCGCAACCAAGGTACATGCCCTTGACCGGAATCAAACCCGGGACCCTTCAGTCCGCAGACCAATGCTCTATCCACTGAGCCAAACCGGTTTCGGCTACTTTTATTTTTTAAATATATTTTTATTGATTTCAGAGAGGAAAGGAGAGGGAGAGAGAGAGAGAGAAACATCAATGATGAGAGAGAATCATTGGTTGGCTGCCTCCTGTACATGCCTGCAACCTGGGCATATGCCCGGACTGGGAATCGAACCGGTGACTTCTTGGTTCCTGGGTCTACACTCAGCTGCTGAGCTACATGCTTATTTTTAAAAAAATATGTTTTTATTGATTTTGGAGAGAAGAAGGGAGAGGGAGAGGGAGAAACATCAATGATGAAGGAATCATTGATCGGCTGCCTCTTGCAAGCCCCCTACTGGGGATCAAGCCTACAACCTGGGCCTGTGTCCTGACCGGGAATCGAACCAGTGACCTCCTGGTTCATAGGTCGATGCTCAACCACTGAGCCATGTGGGCAGGGCTGACCGCTCTATGCCTGGCCGACTCTTGAATACACCGAGGCAGTAATGATCGAGGTTCTCCTGCCTGCTGTCCCTCTGGCCGTCGCCTTTGCACCCCCCATGGGGGGTCACGCCGTCCGACCAGCCAGGCCCTGCTTCTGCCCCCTCCCAGACGAAGCACTCGGTGTCTGTCCGTGAGGGGTCTGAACGTGGAACGGTTTGGCGTTCAAGGCCAGGGTCTGGCAACTAAAATAAAACACCGGGAACGGCCGGCCGGCGGAAGGCTCTAGAAGGAAACCCAGCACCGGAGCCGGTTGGCAGAGTGAGCTGAGGCCGGGGCGTAGGAGGAAGTTGGAGTTTTCCCTGTTTGCTCTCCTGCACTATTTTTAAAGTGTAGGATTACTCTCTGAAAACCAAGCAAAACCAGCCTGGCCAGTGGGGCTCGGTGATGGAGTTGCAATCAGAATGTTCCTGGTCGGCCTAGGAACCAGGAGGTCAGGGTTCGATGCCCGGTCAGGGCACAGGCCTGGGTTAGGGGCTCCATCCCCAGGGCGGGGCGTGCAGGAGGCAGCCGATCCATGATTCTCTCTCATCGTGGATGTTCCTATCTCTCTCTCTCTCTCTCCCTTCCTCTCTGAAGTCAATTATAAAAAAATATATATATAGCCGAAACCGGTTTGTCTCAGTGGATAGAACGTCGGCCTGCAGACTGAAAGGTCCCAGGTTCGATTCCAGTCAAGGGCGTGTACCTTCGTTGTGGGCACATCCCCAATGGGGGGCGTGCAGGAGGCAGCTGATCAATGTTTCTCTCTCATCGATGTTTCTAGCTCTCTATCCCTCTTCCTTCCTCTCTGTAAAAAAATCAATAAAATATTATATATATAAATATATATGAAAGAAAAAGCAAAAAATATTGAAGAACCTGACATAAGACAGTGTGATGCCCCTTAAGATCCTTGAGCATCCATTGGCGGAAGGCAGGAGGTCACTTGGGCCCCAAGTCACAGACACTCCTACTCCTGGAGTCAGGAATGGGGAGGAGAGGAGGGAGGGAGGAGGGGAGAGAGGGGGGGAGAGAGGGGGGGGAGAGAAGAGGAGGGAGGAGAGGAGGGAGGAGAGAGACCAGGAACGCTGGAGCCAGGATATGCATTCGGCCGCCCTCCTGGTTCACGGGGTCAGACGGCCACCCCAGCCCAGTTCCGTGGACAGCCACGCCCGTGGCCACGCCGGGTCCCGCTCACGTGTGGTGTGTGTGTGTGTGTGTGTGTGTGTGTGTCCCGCAGGCCTCATCTACATCCTGCTCAAGCACATGGTGGACCGGCACAACCTGTACTTCGCCTACCTCCCTGCCAAGCTGGAGAAGAGGATCCACTTCGCGGCCGTGAACCAGGCCCTGGCCGCCCCGATCCTGTGCCTCTTCTGGCTCTTCTTCTTCTCCTTCCTGCGCCTGGGTGAGGGCCCCCAGGGAGGGCTGGCTGGGCGTCCAATCAGAACATGGCATCCAGGGTGAGGGCTGGCTGGTAATCCAATCAGAATGTGGCCCCCAGAGAGGGATAGCTGGGTGTCCAATCAGAATGTGGCCCCCAGGGAGGGCTGGCTGGTTATCCAATCAGAATGTGGCACCCAGGGTGAGGGCTAAGTGGTTATCCAATCAGAATGTGGTCCTCAGGGAGGGCTGGCTGGGTGTCCAATCAGAATGTGGCCACTAGGGTAGGGCTGGTTGGGTGTCCAATCAGAATGTGGCATCCAGGGTGAAGGTTGGCTGGGTGTCCAATCAGAATATGGCCCCCAGGGAGGGCTGGCTGGCTATCCAATCAGAATGTGGCATCCAGGGTGAGGGCCAAGTGGTTATCCAATCAGAATGTGGTCCTCGGAGAGGGATAGCTGGGTGTCCAATCAGAATGTGGCCCCCGGGGTGAGGGCTGGCTGGGTGTCCAATCGGAATGTGGCCCCCGAGGTGAGGGCTGGCTGGGTGTCCAATCAGAATGTGGCCCCCGGGGTGAGGGCTGGCTGGCCCACGCCGGAGAGTAACAGGCGGAGGGCAGGTGGACGGCCCCAGGCAGCTGAGAGAGAGGATGGTCCTCCATCTGCCGTGTGGGGGGCTGAGCCAGAGGAGATGGGGAGGCGGGTCCCGACCCCTCACGCCTCACCTGGGGGGGACCTGCCGGAGGGAAACCCAATGCTCTTGGGGAAACGGAAAAGGCAGGAGAGATGTGACTGCCCGGCTCTGCAGGGCCTCCACCCGCCTCACCCTGACCAGAGGCTGCAGGGACCCGACCCAGCGGGCAGCTGGCCGATGCCCTCACCGGGGTCCCAGCTGCTCGAGGGCGGGGAGGGGGCGGTGCCTTCTCTGTAAGTCACCTGCCCAGGGAGGTGAGGCAGCCCCCCCCCCCCCATCTCTGAGGCCGGGTCCCTCCGTCCCCAGGTTGGACAGCCCCCGCCACCCTGTTTAACTTCCTGGTCCTGCTGCTCACCATCCTGGTCTGCCTGGGCTACACCTGCTTCGGCTGCTTCAAGCATCTCAGCCCTCTGAACTACAAGGTAAAGGGGCCGCCCCCAGCACCCCCCCCCCCCAGCCGGGGCCTGGGCGCCCAGGAGGTGTGGGTCCGCCCTGCACCCCTCCTCCTCCCACTCACACGTCAACGACCTTCTCCAGGTTTTTTATTTTATTTTATTTTTATTTTATTGATTTTTCACAGAGAGGAAGGGAGAGGGATAGAGAGTTAGAAACATCGATGAGAGAGAAACATCCATCAGCTGCCTCCTGCACACCCCATACTGGGGATGTGCCCGCCACCAAGGTCCATGCCCTTGACCGGAATCCAACCTGGGACCCCTTAGTCCGCAGGCCGACGCTCTATCCATTGAGCCAAACCGGTTTCGGCGCTTCTCTAGGTTTTACTGATCCCCCGCCTTCCCCGATCCCCCCCAAAGACGTGGGTAGCTGGGTGCAATATGAGATTTCTCACTCCACACCATCCCTGTTCCCCACGCCCTCCCCATGCCCCCTGGGGCTGTTGCTGGGAGCCGGGTGCCAGCTGGCACTGTCTCTCTGGGTGTCATAGTCCGCCTGTTTGGAGGGTGCTGTTCTGGACACTCATGGTTGCTCATCATGGGAGTTTCTGTGTTTCCTGCAGACCGAGGAGCCGGCCGAGGACAAGGGAAGCGAGGCCCTGGCCCACGTACCCCCTCCCTACACGGTAAGTCCTGGGGTTCCCCCCCCCCCCCAGGACCCAGCCCCGGCCGGGGACCCAGCCCCGTGGGCCCGGCAGGCACCCTCCCATCATCTCGTGGAGAAAGAAGCCCCCTGCCGACACCGGTGTGGCTCAGTGGACAGAGCGTCGGCCTGCGGACTGAAAGGTCCCGGGTTCGATTCCGGTCAAGGGCATGTACCTTGGTTGTGAGCACATCCCCAGTAGGGGGTGTGCAGGAGGCAGCTGGTCGATGCTTCTCTCTCATCGATGTTTCTGACTCTCTATCTCTCTCTCTTCCTCTCCATAAAAAAATCAATAAAACATTTAAAAGAGACAGAGAGAGAGAGAGAGAGAGAGGGAGAAGCCCCTCGGTCACGTGAGTTCCTGTCACTTGGGAAGGCATCCGGGGGCCTGTGGGGCTGTAACTTGGCTGTGAGGCCGCATCCCCCACAGGAGGAGGGTTTGTTTGCCAGGACGCGCGCCCCACCCCGCGGGTGTCGGCTTCCGGCTCACTTTCCTCTGCATATTTCATGCCGGAGAGCCGGCTTGGCCGCCAGGCCCTGTGGTTTGGGGAAGCCGGTCACCGGCGTCCCAGCAGCGCCTGCTGCGTGGGTCCCCCCGCCGCCCAGACCGGCTCCCCCGGAGCTCCGCATTGACGTGGCGCCCGCTGTGTGCGGGCACCGGCCGCACAGTCTCCTTTCCTTCTGGGTCCACTGCCCCCTGACAGGGCGGGGATGGGTGGGGGTTAGAAACATTGATGATCAGCTGCCCCTCTCCTCTCTCTCTGTTTTCTAGCAGCTGCCTCCCAGCTGTCAGGCCTCTTAGCAGTGTCTGTCTTTGGACTCGCCCCAGGGAAGGTTCTGGGGAGACATGCCTGGGAGGAGGCGGGCCAGATGGATGATGGACGGCCCTCGTTCTTTTTTCTTTTTAAAAAATATATTTTATTGATTTTTCACAGAGAGTAAGGGAATGGGATAGGGAGTTAGAAACATCGATGAGAGAAACATCAACCAGCTGCCTCTGCACACCCCCCACTGGGGATGTGCCTGCAACCAAGGTACATGCCCTTGACTGGAATCGAACCTGGGACCTTTTATTTTATTTTATTTTATTTATTTATTTATTTATTTTAAATATATTTTATTGATTTTTATACAGAGAGAAAGGGAGAGAGATAGAGAGTCAGAAACATCGATGAGAGAGAGTCATCGATCAGCTGCCTCTTGCACACCCCCTACTGGGGATATGCCCGCAACCAAGGTACATGCCCTTGACCGGAATCGAACCTGGGACCCTTCAGTCCCAAGCCGACGCTCTATCCATTGAGCCAAACCGGTCGAACCTGGGACCTTTTAATCTGTAGGCCAACGAGCCGAATTGATTAGGGCTATTTATTTATTTATTTATTTAATTTTATTTTTAATTTAATTTAATTTAATTTAATTTAATTTTATTTAGGGCTATTTATTTTATTTTTTATTGATTTCCAAGAGGAAGGGAGAGGGTGAGGGAGAGAGAGAGGAACATCGACGCCGATAGAGAATCATGGATCGGCTGCCTCCCGCACACTCCCCACTGGCGATCCAGCCCGCAACCCGGGCCTGTGCCCTTGACCGGAATCGAACCCGGGACCCTTCAGTCCTCAGGCCGGTGCTCTGTCCACGGAGCCACACCGGCCAGGGCTCGGTGGTGTTTCTTTATGTGTCCCTGGGAGGAGAGGGGCCGGTGGAGGAGGAATGGGGTGCCACGTCCCCCCTCCGCCGAGCCCTCACGCCCTCCCCGTCTGCCGGCAGCCCTACGTGCCCCGCATCCTGAACGGCATGGCCTCCGAGCGCACGGCCCTGTCCCCGCAGCTGCAGCAGACCTACGGCGCCGTCCGCAACATCAGCGGGACGGTCCCGGGGGCCCAGGGCCCGGCCCGGAGCCCGGCCGACAGCGTGGCCGCCGCCCAGCAGGAGGTCTGACGGACGGGGCGGGACTCGGACCCCAGCCGCGGCCAGGACGGCCGTCCACGTCTGGAAGTTCGTCCCCCCTCTCTGCTCCGGAGACAGGACACCAGGCGGGCTTGGGGCAGGACCGGGCGCCACCCCGGTCCTTGCTGGTGGGCCCGGGGTCGTGCTCACGGCGCTGGCGCTGGGTCCTGTCCCCTCGTAGTGAGATGGCGTGCGGGCAGGGCGTCCCTGCAGGGCCCCGCGGGGGGCGACAGGCAGCAGCAGACCTCGGAAATCCTCCCCCTGAGCACGCACCACCGCCCCTGTGGGCACACACACGCCCCCCGGACACCCAGAGAGCCTGGGGGGGGGTCATTCCGGACGCCCCTCCCTGCCGTCCGCCCGGCACCGGCCCTGCCCCTGGCGTGAGCCTCCGCGCCCCGCTCTGGCTCTCCGTGTCTGTACCATGGGCCGGGCCGGGGTCCCCGGGGGCAGCCGGGGACGGGGTGAACCCTAATAAAGTGCCTGTTCGGCCCGACGGGCCGGTGCCTGGGCTCGGCCTCGGCCTCTGTCCTCGCCGCCTCCCGTCTGCTCCCTCCTCCTGGGGGGCTGGGGGGCGGCGTGCTCGGGGCCTCCCGGGAGCCCCTGAGGCAGGGGAGGGGGAGCTGGGCTGGGTGCAGGGCCCAGGCCGAGGCAGCCTCCACCTCCAGGGAGCCCAGGGCTGAGCAAGCATTTGGGGCTCTTGCTGGAGACACCGCCTTCCTACTGCCTCCAGGGGGCGCCGGAGTCACAGGTGGGCACAGGTCGCGGTGGGCAGAGCCAGGGGGGCTGTCTCCATCCCCAGAGGGGGTGGGCGCCTGGCCAGGTGGCCAGGTGGGATCTGGGGCACCCTGCCCCCCACCCCCCACTCCGACCGGCCCTCGGCCCTCGGCCCCTGCTCTGAGCTGCCTGGGCGCAGAGGGGACGGGGCGGAGTCCTGGTGCCCCCCAGGGCGTCCTGTGCCCCCCCCATCGGCCAGGGGGGGTGACATTCCCCCACCCCCACCCCCGGCCCAGGCTGCAGCCCTGCCAGCTCTGCCCGAAAGGGGACACCCCCAGGGAGATGGGGGCACGTGCAAGTAAAATCCTTTATTCTCAAAGCCGTGTGCAGGCGTGTGCAGGCGTGTGCGGGGCGGCGGTGCCCGTGGGGGAGGCGTGTGCGTGGGGTCCGGGCCGAGGCCGCCGCCCGGAGGGGGGCTGGCGCTGGGCGGCCCTGGGTGGGTCGGGGGTGGGGGGTGGGGGGCCTCGCCGGAGCAGGGCAGGCGCCCCCAGCTCAGGGGCCCTCCACCCGCCCCACGAACTTGCCGAGGTCGCGGGCCAGCAGCTCGGGCTCCTCGAAGGCGGCGAAGTGGCCCCCGCGGGGCATGTAGGAGTAGGAGACGAGCTTCGGGTACTTGGACTTGACCCACCTCTCGGGGACATGCAGTAGCTCGCTCGGGAAGGCGGCGAAGCCGGTGGGCACCTGGACCTTCATCCTGGGGGGCGACGGGGGCCCCGTGAGGGCGGGCTCGGCCGCGGCCTGTCCCCGCGGCGGGGGGCTCTCGGGGGCGTCCTGAGCCGCCCCCACCCCCCGTCCACCAGGAACCCGCTTTTCTGGAAGGGCTGCCCGGGCCGGAGCGTGCGTGGGGCGGCCTCACTCCCCCCCCGGTCGCCCCCCCCTTTGTTGCCCCCGGGGCCCCCTGATGAGACTGGGGAAGGGGGTACGGCCGATCCGGAGGTCTCACCGCTCGTGTGGCTCGCTCAGGAAGCTGCGCCCCATGTTCTCCTTGTAGAAGCGCTGGGAGGAGGTGATGGTGCCCGTGGTCCAGTAGATCATGATGACGGTCAGCAGGCTGTCCAGGGAGAACTTCCTGGGGAGGCAGAGGCACCCTCAGCGCCAACCCTCTCAGCTGCACCCCACCCTGCGTCCAGGCCCCCCTCCCCCCGGGCCCTCCATGGCCTCCCCTGTCCCCTGGTGCCCCCGACTGTGCCTTCTGGGGGGCCCCCCACTTCCCCCCACTCTTCTCCCCACCCCACCAGCTTCCACCCTTCACCCCAGAATAACCACTCACTGTACCCCGCTCCCTCCAGCCTCCGTGACACGCACCCCTCCCGTGTCCTCCCCGTGGCCTCCCGCCCCCCTGCACCCCGAGTCCGCTCGGGAACCCCTGCTCTCCAATTCCAGCTGCCACCCCAGCGGGTCCCACCCTCACCAGGGCCCCGCGAAGCTGCTGCCTCCGGCCTGTGAGGGGCCCCACGCAGTGCGGATGGAGAGGAGAGGAGGTGCTGGGTGGGGAAGGGGTGCTGGGACCCGGGCGGGGGTGGGGGTGGGGGCAGGGGCCCTCTCACCTCTCCAGGCCACCGTCCTCCAGGTCCCGGAAGTCGGAGTTGGTCCAGGTGGAGAACTTCTCTAGGATGTAGGCGGCCAGCCCCACGGGGGAGTCATTGAGGGCGCAGCCTGCAGGGGGAGGAGGGGCGGGCTCGGGGACTCAGGCCGGGCGGAGCCGGCGGTGGGAACAGACGTGCCCCCCAGCCCCCCCCGGGCACGCACCCACGGTGTCCGGCTTGGTGCACTGGATGTGCATGTAGCCGCTCTCCCGCAGGAGGCTGTGGAACATCTTCTCCCTCAGCGGGTACATGAGCTCCACGTCCCGCTCGGTGTAGCCGAAGAGCCTCCGGAAGCGCGGCCCCAGGAGCAGGGTGAGGACGTGGAAGCCCCGCAGCACGAAGGCCATGTTCAGGTGCAGGCCCTTCACGTGGCTGCGGGCGGGGCGGGGCGGGGCGGGGCGGGGAGGGGCCGTGAGGCTCGGCGGGCATCGGCGGGCATGGGGCGGCGGGGAGGGGAGAGGCAGAGGAGGGCGAGGCCCCCAGGGCCAGCCCCCGCCGGCACCCGCCCGCTGGTGGGGTGGTCAGGTTGGCGAGAAAATAGTCTCTAGAAAGTTCTGCTTCTGGGATTGGGCCCATCAGGACGGTCTAGTCTAGGGGTGTCGAACTCAGTCAGAGAAGGGGCCAAAATCTAAAATCCAGCCTAAATCGCGGGCCGAATGGCTTACTGAACAGTCATAAACTGTCATTGTGATGGAAACGCAGCGGAGTGCAGTGATGACAGCGCGGTGCGGGCCACATTGCAAGGCCTGGCGGGACGGATTTGGCCCGCGGGCCTTGTGTTTGACACATGTGGTCTAGTCCCTGACCTTGGCCTCGTCCACATGGGCCTCTCTGCCTGGGCACCTGGCCCAGGGTCACCAACCCTGATCGGACGGGGTCCTCATGCCCGGGTGCAGCTGGACGCCAGGGAGCCCTCCCCCCTCCCCCGGACTCAGCACCCAGCACCCCCGAGGCTCCACACGGTGTCCGGGGCTGGGAGGGGGGCGGTGAGAGCCACCCCACCAGCTGCACGGCTGGCCGGCCGGTGGGTGCTGTGCCCACACACACATGCTCACCCCCCCTCCCCGGCCACCCCCAGGCCCCTCACCTGGGCGCCAGCTGGGCAATGTTGGTGCAGATCAGGGACCCCCAGTCCCCGCCTTGGGCGTAAAATTCCCGGAAGCCCAGCCGCAGCATCAGTTTGTAGAAGATCCGGGCGGTGGCCACGGAGTTCAGGCCTGGTCGTGGGAAACGGGGCAGGGGGTGGGGGTGGGGGTGACAGCGTCATGGAGCCGTCACCCCTGGGGCCTGGGACATGCCTCACCCCAGGCCCCGGGGCTAGCCAAGCGCAGCTCAGGAGGAGGGCAGGAATCCGGGGGCCCTGCAGAAACCGGTGCGGCTCAGTGGAGAGAGCGTCGGCCTGTGGACTGAGGGGCCCCGGGTTCGATTCCGGTCAAGGGCATCCGCATTGGTTGCGGGCACATCCCCAGTGGGGGGTGTGCAGGAGGCAGCTGGTCGATGATTCTCCCTCATCGATGTTTCTAACTCTCTATCCCTCTCTGTAAAAAAATCAATAAAATATATTTAAAAAAAAAGAAAAGAAAAAGGAATCCTGGGGCCCAAACAGCACTGGGGATGGAGCCCGTAACCCGGGCCTGTGCCCTGACCGGGAATCGAACCCTGACCTCCTGGCTCAGGGGTCGGCAAACGCATGCGTCCGCAGAGCCAAATGTATCTACAGGACGACCATCAAAATTTCTTCGGAGAGCTACGTTTTTTTTAAATGCAAACTATCCGATAGGTAGGTGCGTTGTGATTAGCTTAGTGAGGGGACTCCTCAGCGGGCCTTTGCCGAAGACTCAATGGGCCAGCCGAAACCGGGGTGGCTCAGTGGAGAGAGCGTCGGCCTGCGGACTGAGGGGCCCCGGGTTCGATGCCGGCCAAGGGCATGGACCTTGGATGCGGGCACATCCCCGGTGGGAGGTGTACAAGAGGCAGCTGGTCGATGTTTCTCTCTCGTCATGTATCTGACTCTCCCTCCCTCTCCCTTCCTCTCTGTAAAAAATCAGTGAGACTCAAGGGGCCAAAGGGCCGTGTGTGGCTCGCCAGCCCCGGTTTGCCGCCCCCGGTCCTGGTTCATGGTCAGCGCTCAGCCGCCGAGCCACGTCGGTCAGGCCTGCCAGACGCCTCAGACCCTGAGAGGAGGCCTGGGCCCCCCTCGCCCAATGGCAGTGCCCGCCCCCTCCGCGCCCGCCCCCTCCCCTGGCTCAGGAGGAAGCTTCCCGGAGGCCCCTGCCCGCTCCTCCCAGGATCGCTGGTGGGCACGCCCGGCCCCACGGAGGGGAGGGGAGGGGAGGGGAGGGGAGAGGTTGGGAGGGGAGGGGAGGGGAGAGATTAGGAGGGGAGGGGTGGGGGAGAGAAGGGGGAGGGGAGGGGGAGGGGAGGGGAGGGGGGAGAGGAGGGGAGCGGAGGGGAGGGGAGAGATGGGGAGGGGAGGGGAGGGGAGAGATTAGGAGGGGAGGGGAGGGGAGGGGAGAGATTGGGAGGGGAGGGGAGGAGAGGGGGGAGGGGAGGGGACGGGAGCGGAGGGGAGGGAGGAGGGGGAGGGGAGGGGAGGAGAGGGGGGAGGGAGAGGAGGGGAGGGAGGGGAGCAGAGGGGGGGAGGGAGCAGAGGGGGGGAGGGGAGCAGAGGGGGGGAGGGGAGGGGAGGCGGCCCACGGCCCCAGCAGCCCAGGCCCACCCTTCTTGGAGGCGGCCTCGGAGAAGCCGTAGCCGGGGATGGAGGGGCAGACGACCTCGAACACGTGCTCGCCGCCCAGGCCGTGGGCCTTGGGGTCCGTCAGGAGCGGGATGACGTTGTAGAACTCGAAGAAGCAGCCGGGCCAGCCGTGCACCATCAGCAGGGGCTTGGCGGAGCGGCCGGCCGGCAGCCGCGGGGGCTTCACGTGGATGAAGTGGATGTCCAGCCCTGGGGGGGGGAGGGGGCGGACCACGGTCACGGGGGAGGGGCTGGGTGGGGGCGAGGGGGCCAGGCCCTGCAGACGGGGAGCTCAGCCAGCGGGTGCTGCCACCTCGGCTCCCCACCCCACCCCGGGGTGCAGATCATAGGGGTCATGGCAGGGACCACCAGCTCTGGCCGAGCGCGCACAAATTGTGTTAACAAAAAGCAAGGGGTCCTGAGACAAGGAGGACTTGGTTTCTTCAGCCAAGCTCCTCCGCCCCCCCACCCCTGCTCCCCCACCCCACCCCCGCAAGTAGGGGGTGTGCAAGAGGCAGCCAATCAACGATTCTCATCATTGATGTTTCTCTCTCTCTCTCTCTCTCTCTCTCTCTCCCTGCCTTCCTTTCTGAAACCAACAAAAATACATATTTTTTAGAAAATGCTTAGAGGCCAAAACCGGTTTGGCTCAGTGGATAGAGCGTCGGCCTGCGGACTGAAAGGTCCTGGGTTCGATTCCGGTCAAGGGCATGCACCTTGGTTGCGGGCACATCCCCAGTGGAGGGGGGGGAGGGGTTGTGCAGGAGGCAACTGGTCGATGTTTCTCTCTCATCGATGTTTCTAGCTCTCTATCCCTTTCTCTCTGTAAAAACAATCAATAAAATATATTTAAAAAAAATATATGTCGATGATGAGAGAGACTCACGGATCGGCTGCCTCCTGCACGCCCCACCCTGGGGATCGAGCCCGCAAACCCAGGCATGTGCCGTCGGCCAGAATCGAACCCGGGACCCTTCAGTCCACAGGCCGACGCTCTAGCCACTGGGATAACCCGGCCAGGGCTTGTGATAACTTTGAAATAACGTCTCCACGACCAATCCTGGGGCCTGGGTCTCCCCAGCCTCGTCCGAGCCACGCCGGACGCCGGCGAAGGCCACGCCGGTGACGGCGCCCCCCGCTGGCCACGGGCGGGCTGGACGCGCACCTTCGATCCTCGTCTTGAAGTGCGGGTACCGGTTGAGCACGGCCACCTGCTTCTTCCAGTCGAACCCGTCCCGCCAGTAGGCGAGGACCTTCTGCAGGTAGTGGGCGTTGAAGCCGTAGTGGAAGCGGCTGTCCTCCAGGGGCGGGGTCAGGCGGGCCTTCTCGATCCTTCGGTGCAGGTCCTGGAGCAGGCGCAGGGCCCCGAGGGGAGAGGGGTGGGCGGGCGGTGCACCGAGGAGGGGCGTTTCCGGAGACGGAGCAAACCCTGCGCTCCCCCAGGGGCACAGCCACAGGGGGCCACCGGAGGCCACTGGTTTGGATTCGCTCTGGTTCAGGGGGAGGCAGGCAGGAGGCAGCCGATCCGTGATTCTCTCTCTCTCTCCCTCTCCCTTTCTCTCTGAAGTCAATAAGAAAAAAAAAAAAAAAAAAAAAAAAAAAGAAGCCGAGACCAGTTTGGCTCAATGGATAGAGCGTCGGCTTGGGGACTGAAGGGTCCCGGGTTCGATTCCGGTCAAGGGCATGTACCTTGGTTGCGGGCACATCCCCAGTAGGGGGTGTGCAAGAGGCAGCTGATCGATGACTCTCTCTCATCGATGTTTCTGGCTTTCTATCCCTCTCCCTTCCTCTCTGTACAAAATCAATAAAATATATTAAAAAAAAAATATATATATATGTATTTTTTTAAAATAAGTAAAGAACATGAGCTTTAGGAAACTCATCCGTCCACAGAGCCCAATAGGAACAGCACAGCGACGGACATGTCTTTGGAGAGCCACATTTTTTTTTTAACTGAAACTTCTTCTAACGCCACTTCTTCACCACAGACGCGCCCAGGCCGTGGCCTTTTGTGGAAGAGCCACCACATGTGGCTCGCGAGCCTGGTATGCCCACCAGGGGCACTGATCCATGACACTGGGGGCAACGACACCTGCCACGGGATTGTAGGAGGCGACAGACAGAAACAGCAAAGCCCAGGGCCTCGCCTGCACACAGTAGGTGCTCCCAGCCCCACAGGAGGAGGAGAGCCCACATGGGCGGGGGGCCGCTGGGGGCCGGCCTCTCGGACCCGTCCACCCCGCTGGTCACTCCTCCCTGCCTCGGGCCCAGCCCGCGTGGAGGGCGGCGGGGGGGGGGGGGGGGGACGAGGCTCCCAGCTGGGCAGGCCTCAGGCCCAATCCCGCGCCTGATCCCCGTCACCTGGGCTGGACTGCGTTCCCTCTCCGGGCTCCCGTGGCGGCAGTTCTGCGCTGAGAACACGGGCCTCCCCCCACAGGAGTGCGGCGGGGGCTGTGCGGGGCCCGGAGGGGCTGGCGCACAGTAGGTGCTTTGTCCACCAGCGCCTGGTGTCACGGGGGCCTGACGACACCCCCCTGGCTTTCTCCTGTAAGCGCCTCCCGGCTTCCGGGCCGGCCAGAGGAGGTGAGACGCGAAACTGGGTCCAGCGGGCACCCCTCTTCCACCCAAACGCTTTCCTCCCGCCCGTCCAGCCCCTCCCCCCGAGGCTCAGGGAAACAGGGGCTTCCTGCCTCCCCCTGCTCATCCCCTAACCCTAACCCTCCCCCTGCCCGGCCCCTAACCCTAACCCTCCCCCTGCCCGGCCCCTAACCCTAACCCTCCCCCTGCTCATCCCCTAACCCTAACCCTCCCCCTGCCCGGCCCCTAACCCTAACCCTCCCTCCCTAACCCTAACCCTCCCCCTGTCCGGCCCCTAACCCTAACCCTCCCCCTGCCCGGCCCCTAACCCTAACCCTCCCTCCCTAACCCTAACCCTCCCCCTGCCCAGCCCTAACCCTAACCCTGCCCAGCCCCTAACCCTAACCCTCCCCCTGCCCAGCCCTAACCCTCCCCCTGCCCAGCCCTAACCCTAACCCTCCCCCTGCCCCTGCCCCTGCCCCTGCCCCCGCTGGGAAGAGGGGCCTTACGTTGATCTCCTCGTCCGACGTCTCCACCTTGAAGGGCCGGATGCTCTCATCCTCGGGGGCCGTGGGCCTGGCCCCGGGCCCCCACCACCCGTCTCCGAGCGGCAGGGTCTCCTCCTTGTCCCGGGAGGCGAACCAGTAGACGGCGAGGCCCAGCACGGAGGCCAGGAGGATTTCCAGCCACATGATGCCTGCGGGGGGCGAGGGAGAGAGGCCATCAGCCCCCAAACCCCGGCCCGGCCCCGAGCCCTGGCCCTGACCTCTCCCACCCAAGCCCATTGGAGACCCAGCCGAGG
Source organism: Pipistrellus kuhlii (assembly GCF_014108245.1). Classification (NCBI taxonomy): domain Eukaryota; kingdom Metazoa; phylum Chordata; class Mammalia; order Chiroptera; family Vespertilionidae; genus Pipistrellus; species Pipistrellus kuhlii. The sequence goes on from NW_023425524.1 coordinate 1,305,310, forward strand.
TGCCCTCTGTCCCCCACAGGGCCCTGGGGGGCACGCTGAGCCCCCAGGTTCGCTCCTGTCAAGAGCTGCCCCTCTGATCCCAGCATCGGGCCCCGGGGGCTGTGCCGGGAACAGGGGTACAGACACGAGACTTCCTGGCAAGGACCCCCTGGGGTTGGCCCCCCTCGGCGGCATCCTGCACCACCAAATCCAAGGCCCTGTTTCCGGACCCGACCCTGCCGACCTCCGGTTCCCAAACTCAGTCCCTGGAACCCCGGACTCGCCCCTCTCACCCACCCAAAGTCCCCCTGCCACTCGGACCCCAACCCGGGCACGTGCCCCTGACCTGGGAATCAAACCTGGGGCCTTTTCATCCACCGGCCGGTGCTCTATCCACTGAGCCACACCGGCCAGGCTGGCCAGGCCTCCCTTTGAGAAGAGGGAGCGGGCCGGCCGGGCCGGGTGGGGCCCGGGCACCGCGGGGAGCGCACGGGAGGGGAGGAAGGCAGCCAGCAGAGCCGCCCGGCCGCAGAAGCAGGCGGACACAGGTCTGGAGCTCCCGGTCCTGGCCGTCACCCTGCCCGGGCCCCGCGCAGCCCCTGGCCGGCGGGGAGGCCCTCCGCCAGTACTGGCACAGCCCCCCCCGTGTGGAGGCAGGACAGACCCACTTCGCACAGGGCTGTCCAGGGGGCTGGAAGCATAAGGAATAATCTAGAAGGGCCCACGTCTCCAGCGTCTGCGGTGAGTGAGCTTGGCAAGCCACCCTCCCGGCCTGACGTCGGCACAGAGACGGGAGCACCCCGGCCGCGTCCCTCTGGGATCAGGCACCCACTTTCTTTTCATTTTTTAAAAAAATATATTTTATTGACTTTTTACAGAGAGGAAGGGAGAGGGACAGAGAGCTAGAAACATCGATGAGAGAGAAACATGGATCAGCTGCCTCCTGCACACCCCCTACTGGGGATGTGCCCGCAACCAAGGTCCATGCCCTTGACCGGAATCGAACCCGGGACCCTTCAGTCCTCAAGCCGACACTCTATCCATTGAGCCAAACTGGTTTCGGCTTTTTTTTTTTTTTTTTTTTTTTAATATACTTTATTGATTTTTTAGAGAGAGGAAGGGAGATGGATACAGAGCTAGAAACATCGATGAGCGAGAAACATCCACCAGCTGCCTCCTGCACACCCCCTACTGGGGATGTGCCTGCAACCAAGGTCCATGCCCCTGACCGGAATCGAACCCGGGACCCTTCAGTCCGCAGGCCGACGCTCTGTCCACTGAGCCACACCGGTCTCGGCAGTGACCGATGTTCTCTTTCTGGGCAGGAGGACCCCAGCGCTGCCCTGTCCGCGTGGGAGCCGCCGCCCAGCCATGACCACCTCCCTGGAAGGAGCGGGACGCCCAGCGGGGAGCTCCACGCCGACGCCGGAGGTAGGGCTGGCCTCGTGTGCCGAGGTCTGCGGACGGCTGCACGGTCCTGCCGCCTCCGCCAGTCTAACCGCGTGCTGTGGAGTTCTCGCCCCTGGTCTTTGGGGGGCGGCTAACGGAACCCCAGGCCCAGAGAGAACGGGAGGAGGATGCAGGAGATCCAGCCCGGCTGGTGTGGCTCAGTGGTTGAGCGCCGACCTAGGAACCAGGGGATCACAGTTCGATTCCCGGCCAGGGCCCATGTCTGGGTGGTGGGCTTGACCTCTGATTTTGGGGGTGGGGTGGGATAAGGGGGGCGCACGCTCATGCAGGAGGCAGTCAATCGATGATTCTCTCTCATCATCTGATCAAAATGTGGGTGCCACCCTGGCCGGCTTGGCTCAGTGGATAGAGCGTCGGCCTGCAGACTGAAGGGTCCCGGGTTCGATTCCGGTCAAGGGCGTGTGCCTTGGCTGCGGGCACATCCCCAGTAGGGGGTGTGCAGGAGGCAGCTGATCCATGATTCTCTCTCCTCTTTGGTGTCCCTCTCTCTCTCTCTCTCTCCCCCTTCCTCTCTGAAATCAATAAAAATATATTAAATCATTTTTTTTTTTAAAAAAAAGACCAGGGCCAGGCATCCTCAGAATGTTGCAGGCTGCCAGTATCTTGGGGGGAGGTGGGGCTGGAGGCAGGTGAACGTGCTTGCCGCCATGTCTCGGTTGCACAAAGGAATAAGTCACAGAAGGCTCTGCGTCCTTCCGGGGCAACTCCGAGACGGGCAGGGCGGCACCTCGGCCTAGGTCAGAGGTCGGCAAACTCATCCGTCCACAGAGCCCAACATCAACAGCACCCCGACGACGGACATGTCTCTGGAGAGCCACACTGTTCAAACGTAAACTTCTTCTCACGTCATGTCTTCAACGTAGACTCGCCCAGGCCGTGGTGTTTTGTTGGAAGAGCCACACTCCAGGGGCCAAAGAGCCGCCTGTGGCTCACGAGCCGCAGTTTGCCGACCACGGGCCTGGGGGACAGCCCTGCCTCTGTGCGAAGGAGGGCCGGAACCAGGCCAGGGCGGTCGCCTCCCTCCCCTCCCCTGGTGGCTGGGCCCGCTTCTCCTGCCTCCTCCTGGGACAGCTGGGGCCACAGACAGGCCTCAGAGAGAGGGACGGAGCCCCATGGCCCCTGAGCCGGCCAGAGAGCCAGCCTCCGGAGCTGCCCTCCTGAACAGAACTTTGGCGCCGGTGCCAAACTATTTCTCTCCAAAGGCCCAAGTGTTCTCTCTCTCTCTCTCCCTCTCTCTCTCTCTTTTTAAATATATATTTTATTGATTTTTTTACAGAGTGGAAGAGAGAGAGATAGAGAGTTAGAAAAATCGATGAGAAAGAATCATCGATCAGCTGCCTCTTGCACACCCCCTACTGGGGATGTGCCCGCAACCAAGGCCCATGCCCTTGACCGGAATCGAACCTGGGACCCTTCAGTCCACAGGCCGACGTTCTGTCCACTGAGCACATGTGTCTGGGCCCCATGTCTCGGTGAGGAAGCCCAGAGAAGCCCACGAGACAGTAAACACATCTCCATCCCCTGTACGACAGTGACCCTGAGAAGCAAGGGGTGTTTTTTTCTGGTTTTAAGAGATTTAAAAGCGAAGCTCAGAGACGCCAAGCAGGCAGGCGCCAGGAAGACGTCTGAGTCCAGGGAGTCTGTGTGTCCATCTTCCCCAGAGCTAACGGCAGCACGCACGTCTGTTCCCGGCCCGGACGAGGCCTGGGGCCCTCTGTGGGCTGGCCAGGGAACCTTCTGGAAAGTTTCTGAACTCCCCAAGGAGAAGAGCATTTTCCTGATTTATGCAAGCACGTCCCCTCGGGCCTGGGGGAGCCGCACGGGCACGGAGCGGGCTCCTCAGGAGAACAGGGCCCCCCCACCCTCCCCCGCCGGGCAACTGAAGCCAAAGACGGAGAGTCCGGACCCCAGGTCCCAGCCGTCCGTCCGTCCATCCATCCGGACGGAACCTTCTCCCTGCCCAGGGCCATCTGGGTGTTTACGACATCACTCCCGGGCCACACAGAGCCATCCACGTGGCCCTGAGCCTGCTGCGTCTGGTTAAACATTTCCCGAACTCACCCCGGGCGCCCCGGCAGGGCCGGACCCCAGGATTTCCCGGGCCTGCCCGGCCCCTGCTCCAGAGGGAGAGCAGCCCTGTTGGGGAGAGGGAGGATGAACTCTGACCCCGGGAACGTAAACAGACCTGGGAGGGAGAAGAGGCTGCTGCCTACCCTTTGAACTTGGTTTGCACAACTGTGTGTGTGGAGTTACCCAGCTCACCCTGGGACAATGTGGGGGAGGGGGGATAGGGGCTCCGACGCCCCACACCGCCGAAAATCTACATATAGCCCAAACCCGTGTGGCTCAATGGATAGGGCGTCGGCGGACTGAGAGGTCCCGGGTTCGATTCCGGTCAAGGGCATGTGCCTTGGTGGCGGGCACATCCCCAGTGGGGGGTGTGCAGGAGGCAGCTGATCGATGTCTCTCTCTCATCGATATTTCTAACTCTCTGTCCCTCTCCCTTTCTCTCTGTAAAAAAAAAATCAATAAAAAAAGAAGAAAAAAAAAAACCATCCACATATAACTTTGGATTCCCCCAGACCTTAACTACTAATGTTGACCTGAAGCCTTCTCGGTCACATCAACCGTCGGTGAACACAGGTTCTGCGTTATAGAGGCATTATATGCCCTGTGTTACACAGGCATTACATACTAACGCAAGCTAAGGGGAAGAACATGCGATTGAGAAGATAAAGGGTTCCATCTGCGAGTGTCTTTTTTCAAACACCTTGAAAACTCCAAGACATCGTCCAAAAAATAAAAGGTTCGCCCGGGAATCTTTTCAAATGGTTGCACGTCTCCAAAAATAAAAATTAAAAAAAATCTTCCAGTATGTTTATCGAGGACAATCCACGTGTACGCGGACCCGCCCAGGTCCAGCCGTGGGGTTCAAGGGTAATGCTCCCTTCTCTCCCTGGAGAGGGAGCTGTTCCGAGCACCCGCCGCTCCTCCCTCCTCAGGGGTGGCCATGTGGCTGGCAAAGCTTTGGCTCCCTCTGCGGGGGGAGGGGACTTCTGGGTGCCTGCTCCCTGCTCCCCACCTTCCCCGCACAGCCTCTGCTCCCAGTGGTCGGCAAACTCATTAGCCAACAGAGCCAGATATCAACAGCACGACGATGGACATGTCTTTGGAGAGCCACACTGTTTAAACGTCCATTTCTAATGCCACTTCTTCAACATAGACTCGCCCAGGCCGTGGCATTTTGTGGGCTCCTCCAGGGGCCAAAGAGCCGCCTGTGGCTCGAGAGCCGCTGTTTGCCGACCGCGGGCCTAGGCCAAGAGCACAGGCAGGCGGCCCGCCCACAGTGACCCCAGCAGGCCAGCCGGGCTGGGCAAGGGACTCTGCGGCCTCAGCCAGGGCCCTTGCAGTCTGGGATTTGCCCCCTGCCTCCTGGGGCCAGACTTTGCCTCTCCTGGAGCCGCCCTCAGTGGACCTGGCATCACAACTGCCCCCTGGCCAAAACCAGTGTGGCTCAGTGGATAGAGCGTCAGCCTGCGGACTAAAAGGTCCCGGGTTCGATTCCGGTCAAGGGCATGGACCTTGGTTGCGGGCACATCTCCAGTGGGGGGTGTGCAAGAGGCAGCTGATGGATGATCCTCTCTCACCGATATTTCTAACTCTCTATATGCATGCGTTACATACTATATTATGTAAAAAAAAAAAAAAAAAAAAAAAAAAAAAATATATATATATATATATATATATATATATATATATATAGTTAAAAAACAAACAAACCTGCCCCCTGCCCACCCACATGATTCCTTTTCTGAAGAGCCTGTTAGACTTCTTTTTTAAAAATATATTTTATTGATTTTTTTACAGAGAGGAACGGAGAGGGATAGAGAGCTAGAAACATCGATGAGAGAGAAAATCATCGACCAGCTGCCTCCTACACACCCCCCACTGGGGATGTGCCCGCCACCAAGGCACATGCCCTTGACCGGAATCGAACCCGGGACCCTTCAGTCCGCAGGCCGACGCTCTAGCCACTGAGCCACACCGGTTTCGGCTCGTTAGACTCCTTAATCGCGGAGCGGTCACACAATGAGCTGCAGCGAGCGATCTTCCGTGCCAGCATCGGAGCTCAGAGGACAGAATCCCTGACGGTGGGAGGGGGGCCTATGGGAGGTGGGTTTGGAGTGTGAGATCCGAGGGTCGGCAGGTCGCCCGCCACGGGCCTGCTCTGGGCCCCGCCGGCCCCGGGTGGGTGTGCTCCCCGGGTGGGTGTGCTCCCCGCGTGGGGGTGCTCCCCGCGTGGGGGTGCTCCCCGCGTGGGGGTGCTCCCCGGGTGGGTGTGCTCCCCGGGTGGGGGTGCTCCCCGCGTGGGTGTGCTCCCTGCGTGGGGGTGCTCCCCGCGTGGGGGTGCTCCCCACGTGGGGGTGCTCCCCGGTTGGGTGTGCTCCCCGCGTGGGGGTGCTCCCCAGGTGGGTGTGCTTCCCGCGTGGGGGTGCTCCCCGCGTGGGGGTGCTCCCCGGGTGGGGGTGCTCCCCGCGTGGGGGTGCTCCCCGCGTGGGTGTGCTCCCCGGGTGGGGGTGCTCCCCGGGTGGGGGTGCTCGGGGTGCGGCTCCGGCAGAGGGGCAGCCCGCACTGGGCCCTTCCATGCTCTGGAGGCCCGGCTGTGCCCCATGTCTCTGAGGACGGAGGACACGGGCCTGGGGAGCTCCCGCCTCCGCGTGTCCGGGCCGGCCGGGACGCTGGGCGGGGAGGAGGCAGGGGCTGGGAACAGCCCTGAGCCCGGGCTCGCTGGGCTGGGTGTGGAGGGGAGGGGCCTGGGCCTTGGTTCCGCACGCGAACCAGGATGCCACCGCGGGGGGAGGTTTGGGAGGCACTGCCCTTCCTCCGGTGGTGGATGCTCTTTCTCTGAATGTCTCTCTGCCGCCCTGGCTGGTGTGGCTCAGTGGGTAGAGCATCAGCGTGCGGACGGAAGGGGCCCGGGTTCGATTCCGGTCCAGGGCACACGGCCAGGTTGCGGGCTGGATCCCCCAGTGGTGGATGCTCTTTCTCTAAAAGCTCTCTTGCCGCCCTGGCTGGTGTGGCTCAGTGGACAGAGCATCAGCGTGCGGACGGACGGAAGGGGCCCGGGTTTGATTCCGGTCAAGGGCACATGGCCAGGTTGCAGCTTGAGCCTCAGTAGGGGGTCTGCAGGAGGTAGCTGATCCAGGATTCTCTCTCCTCTTTGTTTCTCTCTCTCTCTCCCTCTCCCTTCCTCTCTGAAATCAATAAAGGGGAGAGTCAGGGACCGGTTTAGCTCAATGGATAGAGCGTCGGCTTGGGGACTGAGGGGACCCGGGTTCGATTCCGGTCAAGGGCATGTACCTTGGTTGCGGGCACATCCCCAGTAGGGGGTGTGCAAGAGGCAGCTGATCGATGACTCTCTCTCATCGATGTTTCTAACTCTCTATCTCTCTCCCTTCCTCTCTGTACAAAATCAATAAAATATATTAAAAAAAAAATCCTTACTTGAGGTTTAAAAAAAAAAAGAATACATTGTCTGAAATAAAATATTAAAAAAAATAAAAAAAAATAAAGGGGAGAGTCAAAATGAGGATGACAGCACTGCCAGCCCCCCACCTCCCGCCCCCAAGGCTGCAGAAGGGCCCCCGGCCCCCCAGCGCCTGGGCCAGGGCGCGCTGCCCGGGCGGGACGTGGGCGGTGGCCCTCCCCGGCCTGATCGCATTCCTGGGCTTCTGCTCCCACAGCCCAAGGCCAAGTTCCCTCTCTGCACGCAGGCAGGGCGGGGGAGAGCAGAGTGGGGGAGCGGGAAAGGCCCGGGCAGAGAGGGCCGGAGAGCACAGGGCGGCTGCAGGAGGGGAGGCAGGCGGGGGCAGGCCGGGGGGACACGCACCCGTGGGGCCACCGTCTCCCGCACAGCCGGGCGGCGCGTGGGAGGGGAGGCGGAGCGGGACTCCAACAGGAGCCCAGGTCTGTCTGCAAGTTGCATGAGCCCGGCTGGAGGTCTGTCTGCAACTTGCACGGCCCTGGCTGGACCGAGCGGCCCCTACAGAGTCCCCAGCCCGAGGCTCCACCCCCGTGACCCCCCCAAACCCCGTGTGATCGCCCCGCCGGAGCGCCCTGGGCCCCCCCGCGCCGCGCACCCCTCGTCCCGCCCCGGGCGCTTACGGTCTTGGGTTCCCGGCTGCAGGCTCCTGCGGGGACCGCTCAGGGTGCCTCTGGCTGCCGGGTCTGATCTCGGGGCGCAGGCACTGATCCCGCCCAGTCCTCCCCCCACCCCCCAAGGGGCGTTCCCCGCGGAGCCCAGGGCAGCGGGACATCCGGGTCCGGTCCCGCCCCCCTCGGGGACCTGGGGGCCGCCTGAGGGTTCCCCAGGGCCCCGGAGCGGGGCTGCTGTGGGGGGACCCGTCGGGGGGCTCTGCCAGCAGCTGGATGCGGGGACTTCCATTTGAACTTGGATCCTGGTCAAGGTTGCATCACCACGCTCTGAGTTTAGGAAAACAACGATTGAACTGTACCCTTTATTGGGGGGGAATTTTATTTTTATTTTTTTATTATTTAAAAAATATATATTTTATTGATTTTTTACAGAGAGGAACAGAGAGTTAGAAATATGGATGAGAATCATGGATCAGCTGCCTCCTGCACACCCCCTACCGGGGATGTGCCCACAACCAAGGTACATGCCTGTGACCGGAATCGAACCCGGGACCCCCCATCCGCAGGCAGACACTCTACCCACTGAGCCAAACCGGTTAGGGCGGGGGGGGGGGGAATTTTATAGTAAGTGAATTATACCCCAATAAAAATGTTCTGTAAAGTAACTGCGGTGAGATTGGAACCTCAACTCCTTAGGATATGAAATCCAAGACACTAAGATATTTGGATGTACAATCTACACCAATCTACATATACGCGGTCCCTAAGTAAGAGTCCAACTCAGCAGGGCAGGATGTAGACACAATGCTACCGCTTTGGGTCAGAAGCCATTGGTTTGGAACAGAAGAATGCGTATAATATGCTCTTTGGAATAAATTATTTTTATTTTATTTTTAAAGATACATTTTATTGATTTTTTACAGAGAGGAAGGGAGAGGGATAGAAACATGGATGAGAGAGAGACATCCATCAGCTGCCTCCTGCACACCCCCTACTGGGGATGTGCCCACAACCAAGGTACATGCCTGTGACCGGAATCGAACCCGGGACCCCTGAGTCCGCAGGCTGACGCGCTATCCACTGAGCCAAACCAGTCCTGGCTGGAATAAATTATTTTTAAAAATCAGAACAAAGGCTGTTCCTCTGCACAAGCTTCTGGCCAGTTTCCAGGCACATGGGGCAGAAGGAAAAATAATGTGGGGAGAGAAACCTTTGTGTAAAAACGAGGCCGACTCCTGATTCACTGGGAAGAAAACAGCATTCTCTGCGCCCAAACTGTGAGATAGGAATCAATCCTGAGGAAACAGACTCCCAAAGTCTACAAAGTAACGGGCCTCTACGCTGCACAATGTCAAGGTCAAAATGTGAATGGCAGGAAAAACCAGGCATGGGGCATGAAAAGGAACTGTAACGCTCTATTTTGGACCAACCCCGGACCAGAAATGGTTTCTATAAAGAATGTTTTGGGACCCTAACTGGTGTGGCTCAGTGGATAGAGCATCGGCCTGTGGATTCAAGGGTCCCAGGTTCGATTCTGGTCAAGGGCATGGACCTTGATTGCAGGCACATCCCCATTAGGGGGTGTGCAGGAGGCAGCTGATGGATGTTTCTCTCTCATCATTGTTTCTAACTCTCTATCCCTCTCTGTAAAAAAATCAGTAAAAAAAGTATATTTTTTAAAAAGCATGTTTTTTGGGATTACTGGGGATACTTGAAGATCTGTAGGTTAAATAATAGTGTCATGTTAATGGTTACTATCTTGGTTTTGAATTTTTCTAAATGAATATCTGTGATCTTAAAAATACACATTGAAGTATTTCGGTAATGGGACATGTCTGAAATGGTATAAATGTTAAATGAAGCAAAGATGCATTTGCTTTATAACTCTGTATCTAGATCTGTATTTCTCTATCAGCTCCCACCTCAAGCTTTTCCTTCATTCTTTTTCACCAGGGCCTCCTCCCAGGCACTTCCTGCTCTTTAGATTCTTACCAATAAATTGCCAATGGAAAGACCAGTGATTGCACTAGGCCCTATATGTATTTTATTATAGTGAACTTGTCAGAAGGGCATATCACACGTTACTCATTATAAAAGTACTAGCAGCCTGGTGCACAGATTCTTGCACCAGTGGGGTCCCTCAGCCTGGCCTGCACTCTCTGGCAATCTAGGACTCCTCAAGGGATGTCGGAGAGCTGGTTTCAGCCAGATTCCCACAAGCCAGGCAGAGGGATCCCACCTGCATATAAGATCTTTGGTTCATCTCTCCTTTCCCTTCCCCTTGAGATTCATTAGTCTGTTCCATGCTTCCATGCCTGTAGTTTGTGCTTCTGCCTTGAGCGTCTGTCCCCTGGTGGTCAGTGCATGTCATAGCTACTGGCCTGTCGGCTGGTTGGCCAGTCACTTAGGCTTTATAGATGACCTATTATATTTCAGGATAAACAGATTATAAATCCAATTGACGTTAAAGGGGGTGGCAATACTAAACGACTTACAAAATATCCTGCAGAGAGAATATTTTGTAAGAATATGACACAGCATTGTTTCATATGTCTTCTCACCATTCTTATAATCAAGTATACTTACCACTTACCACCAACCAGTTCTCAATCACTTCATTTTGTGCAGCCACAAATAAACACACGTTTTCCACACTCCCCACTCCCCAAGAACACTCTATGAGGGCAATTGTGTATTTCCCAAATGCAAAAATAGAGCATTTAATAACAGACATAGCTTGGCAGATATTACCAATAAATAGTCGTTCAATTATGATGACGGGAAAGTGCAAGAGTTGGCTACTTACAATAATGGCTCCCGTTTATTGAGCTTACTATGTTCCAGGCACTGTTATAGGATTACGCCATTTCATCCTCAGCAAGTCCTGTGAGTATTGCTAACCCAATTCACAGAAGATGGAAGCTTCCAGAAGGGCCTTAGGACCCCAGAAGAAAGCAGTGGAGACAGAACTGCAGCCTGGCAGTTTGCCGTGGGATCTCTGCTCTTTAGGACTCTGCTGTCAGCTCCTAAAGATGCAAAGGACCCAAATGCCGGCCCCTCCCTTCCTGTTGTCTTTGTAAAGGAGTGTTAACAAGTGGGAGGTGTAAATGAGAAGGAAAAAGGCAAAAAAAACCCCTCCTGACCCCATTAATTATGGGGGGAGGGGGAAACGCCACAAATGCAAAAAACCCTAACTATTAGATTACTTTTCTTAATTGAGAAAAGAACCTTGCCATGGAAACTCAGGTCTTGAGCTTTTAATGGTCACAGAGAAATGTAGAGTACCAAGAACAAAACAAAATTTACTTAGAGTATCATTCTGCTCAATTTAGACTAAATGAATACAGTATATGCTAGGCAAGAAATGAGTAATTCTTGTGAAGTTATAAATTTCAAGAGAAGCAATATGTAGTCACATATTTTATTCACTGACCTCTTTGAAACATGTCAAAATTCATATGGCTCATAGAACTTTCCATATTAAAATGCTCAACACCACAAATTCTTAACAAAAAATATTTTAATGTAGGAATCAATATATGACATTACATTAGTTGGTGAAATTCAGGGTACAGATAGAAGATAAATATCCAATAATATTCTTCTGGCTTAATGGAAGCATAACGGTTGGTTAAGTCATGAGAGGAATGAGCAGGGGTATGGAAGAGGTACGCAAAGAGTTAACAGTTCGCATAATCCTTAACCCTTCTGGGAAGCTCCAGTGGGAAAGATGTGACAGATACCTTGTAATGTGGTGGCTTCAGTCCATCAGTGGCCATTCTGTTCATGTTGTACCGTAAGCGCTGAAAACTAGACTCAAAGTTTGCTTTACAAGCTTCTAATACTAACAATGCCTTATATTCAAAAATAGTTTAAATTTGGAAAGTTCAAGATAAAGCATACTTGTTTTCATAATTACTTGTAGATACAACTGAGACTAAACTATACTGTACATAATCAGTATACTGCTGTGTAGTTAATTCTAGTTACCATATTTTGTATTTGTTGGCCATCAACTGCACAAATGTTACGCCCCCAAAGAAATGATCAACCCAGCAAAATGGTTACGTTTAATTTTTCTAAAAACAAATCAACTTAACTTAAGAATAGGCTTTTCCTGGTATCTCATTTTCAAATTATTGCTACAAACTTACTGAAAGAAATAATTACATATTTTCCCCAGCAGCAAATAATCTACAGAACGTTTCCTAGATAGACACATTTCTCGTTCCATTTCCAAAAATAAATAAAGGCTTTCTCGCGGAAAACATTTGCATTCCTAGCAAAGTAAAAAAAAAAAAAAAAAAGGTCTCGGCTTCTGAATAGCCCGCTTCGTTACAGTAAGGATCTTCTGTCCCAGCTCTGCCTCAGATTCAAAAGATATTTATTTCCCAAGAACATGGCAAACAGTCTTCATCGCAAAACAGTCAGTCCGTTTCCATGGCAACACTGCGGGACTCCTTGGCGACCATGAGTCGCATCAGTTGACTGTGGAATTTCTCAATCTTCTTTACATCTTGAGCTTGGTCCGTTCTATACACCAGACACTGTCAGAAATGGTAAAAGTACACATCACGCAGAAGCAGATGATCAACAATGTAAAATCACATCCACGTTCCCAAGCCTCCAGCAATCGCATTCCTTAAATCTGTCACCGCTGTGGGTAAACACCCGGCTGGACTCTACTAGAAGCTTCTCTGACATGACCCGTTAGGCTACATGTTAAATTCTGCTGTGGTCTGATGAGAAGAACTCATGCTGAGTTTTTAATGAACACAGGAAAGACAGGGCTTAGGGGTGTGAGGGCGGACGTACGCTGAGTGATGGATGAGGAGCCACTGAAGGTTTAAGGGGGTTACAACAATCAAATTCGCATTTTTGAAACCACTCCAGCAGCACCTAGGGCGACTGAAGGGGGAACTGGAAGCAGGGGAGCCAGGAGACTATTCTAATAATCAAGTGATGATGACAGTCTCTAAGCTTCAGAGACTAACAGGGAAGACAGAGAGCTCACGGCAGGAAGTAAATGCAGGGCTGGAATCCCCAAATGCCCAGACAAGTGTACAGAATGCCCCCGAGGCTCACGGTTCTTCAGCTGAAGAGACAGTGGACATGAGAATGACGGACAGGAAGGGACCATGATCCTCAAGCACGAAGTGTGACTGGAAGTAGGAAGCAGAGGAGCCGTGTGAGAAGTGACGCTCCATCCGAGCCAGGCTGGCTGAGGAGCACTGAGGTTAGGGCGCTCAGCTCAGAACTAGTCAGAAGTCAGAAAACAACAGGCGTTAAATGGAAAGAGACAGCTGCAGGCAGCACGGCATGGAATGGCCGGACAGATTGCTCCACAAGTGGTTTCCTAAGACAACCCCGAGAGTCTGGAGGAACCCACATTGCCCGGGGCGCGTCAGTGAAGCAATTAGCGAAGAATGAAACAGAAACATAGAAAGAACAAGGAAAAACATTTACTTTTAAAGAAAAAGTAAACAAGATAAAATGGAGACACAGCCGCCAAGATAACGATTTCCAGGAGAGTGGTTTTCTGTATCAAAGGCAGCCAGGAGGTCGGTGTGGGCTCTCCCAAGAGCAGCCGCAGCGCCGAGGGAGCACTAGCTGCAGAGAGTGGAGGGAGCACTGGCTGCAGAGAGCACGTGGCAGAGGCACCAAGTGAAGGGGATGGAGGAAGTGACAGTGAGCAGACAGCGAAGGAGAAGGATGGAACTGAAAACCTGTATGTTGTGTTCAAGTACCTTCATTTACTTCTCAGTGCCCGTAAGAAAACCTTTGTCCCCTCATAGCCAGCCCTGGCCTCTATTCCTCTCGATTAAGGTCCAAAGAGAGCAATTACTACACTACACACACATGCTATCTTAATGAAGCTGAATTAATTCCTCTCAAGAGCCTGTGAAAGTAGCTTCTAATCTAGAATGTGGTTCTTGACTTTGGAATGAAATGCAAAATATAAGTCCTAACGGGCAATCTGCATAAATCCTATATAAGTAATTTTAAACAATTAACTCAAATCCGAAAGCATGCAACAAATAAGAAATGTATACTTACAACTAAATCATCTGTTACTTTCATACACAAGCTCCCGTCAGAATGCCTATATTTGAGAACCACACGTGCCTGAAACAAAAAAAATACCTATTTAGAAACAGTGAAGCCAGAACTTTCTCATAAATAATTTAGTCTTCAGGCTGGCCAAAATGATCCTTCAGAATTAATAGCCAGAATGTTCAAAGTCACTTTTACTATAAACTTATTGAGATGAGGTAGATATACAGCATTATATTTACAAGTTCACTCCTAGTGCTACCATTGATTTTGTAAAAAGACTTAAGGTGGTTTGGCATTTCCAGCCAATAAAAACATATACTGGCCCTGGCTGGTTTGGCTCAGTGGATAGTGGACTGGGGGTTGGGGGTGGCGTTTCCCAGTTCGATTCTGGTCAAGGGCATGTACCTTGGTGGTGGGCACATCCTCAGTAGGTATGCAGGAGGCAGCTGATCAATGTTTCTTTCTCATCGATGTTTCTAACTCTCTCTATCCCTTTTCCTTCCTTTCTGTAAAAAAATCAGTAAAATATATTAAACAAAACAAAACACAGCAGAAGGCTGTCATGAAAATGCAGGATGTTTTCAGGCCACTGTCATTTTCTGAGCTGCGTCCTCTCCCCTCTGCTTATTCTAGACAAGCTCCCTGCACAGCGGACCCCGTCACATTTAAACAGGGTGACTCTGGACGGGAGCTGGTCTGATACATTCTCTGTGAAAATATTCTGTTTGGACAAACGTCCTGTCCAGTCTTCCGGGGACGTGGGGTGAGTGAGGAATCACCCAGAGAGAAAAGCCAGGCCCCGCGCCATCCGCCAAGGACTCATTTAAATGAGCAAATGAATTAGAACAAAAAAAAAAAAAAAAAAAAAAAAATCTAATTCCTCTCATCGTTCCTTACCATTTTATGGCGAAGATTGGAACTATTAATTAACATCGCCTGTAGTTTCTTGTTTTCTTATCAAGGTTTAGAGAGCTTGCAGGACTTTTTTAGTTAACAAGCAGGTGTTCCAGGCGAAATGTTAGACGTGACCGTGAAATACACCTTAGCTTTAAGAAATAAGGACCTAACTTCTGTTGGGGGTGGGAATTGAATGAATTCACAAGCCCCCCCCCCCCCCCCAAATGGTCTGCAAACCTGGACGTTTAAGGGCACTGTGCTGAGCAAAGGGTACCAGCACCCTCACCTCCTCCAACTGGGTAAGCAGCGCTATTCTCAGGGGTGTCGCTGCCTCCAGATCGGGGGTTTGCAAGCATGTTTCGGCGGAGCCAGAAAAAACACACATCTAAAACCCTTTCATTTTGCACGAGGAATCTGGCTTAGGGGGAAACGGGCAGCAGATCCAGGGACAGGAAGTGAAGCTGCGGGGGAGGAGCCGGGCCCTCAGGGACACGTAAACCCACGGAAGTCTTGGGGGATTGAGGGGGGGACGGAGAAAGGCCGGGGCAGAGCGGCTTGGGACCCTGAAAGGACCCCGATTTCTGCTCATGTCAAGGCGTTCCCGGGGCCGATCATCAGAGCGGAGGCCGAAGGCACAGGGGGGTCTGCGGGGTCCGTCTCTCTCGGCCCCAGACCCCCCCCTTCCGGAACCCCAAGAGCAGAGCGGCCTCCGGGGGGACCCCTGACCCCCACGGGGCTGGGCACCCAGGCGCCGGCCCGCCGGCCACGTACCTTCATAGGGTCGGCGAGGTAGAGCTTCTCGGCCGCGCGGCTGAACTCCTCCCAGGTCTGGAACTGCGGCATCGTGGGCCCGCGGCGGAGCCGGAGAGGGAGGCGAGGCCGGGGCCGGGACCGGACCGGAGCAGCTCGACCCGGCCCACCTTCCTTCCTCCTCCCGCCGCCCCCACCCGACACCGGGGCCCAGCCGATCCAAGATGGTGGCGTCACCTCGCACCAACGCCTCGTCTCATTGGACGGCCGGGACGGCCCCTGACCAATGAGAAGTAGTGTTGTTGCAAAGGGGGCGTGGCCCAGAGCGTGTGATTTTTCCTGGGAGCGGCCCAGAGAAGCCGAGAGCAGAGAGGCAGCTGGCTGCTCCCACAGCGCCCCCTGCAGGCGTGGAGGAGCATCCGCCCCGCCGCCCTATAGGGAATGGTAAAAGGCCCAGGTTCCTTCTATTAATACAACACCCAGTCTAGTAAGGAGAGGAGAGACAGAAACATAAGAGAGCAACCGAAAGCTCTTTATTTTTATTTTTAAAAATATATACTCTATTGATTTTTTTTTTACAGAGAGGAAGGGAGAGGGATAGAGAGTCAGAAACATCGATGAGAGAGAATCATCCATCAGCTGCCTCCTGCACACCCCTACTGGGGATGTGCCCACAACCAAGGTCCATGCCCTTGACCGGAATCGAACCTGGGATCCTTCAGTCCGCAGGCTGATGCTCTATCCACTGAGCCACACCGGTTTCGGCTTCAGTGGATTCTTGCATTCATCGTCCTCATCATGCCAGGAGCGCTTGCCTGCACCCACCGTGTGCCGTTTGCAGTGCTGGCAGCCAGGGGCGGGGGTTTGGGGGTGAGGGCTGAGGGGAGGGCACAGATCTGGGAAGGGGAGCCAGCCCACAAACCGGTCTGCCCAGTAAGCCGTGCCCGGACGGGGCGGGAAGCATTGTGACCCAGAGTGGGCCTGGGCGGCTTTGGCCTGGCGTCCAGCGGAGGGCAGTGGTGTGCAGACAGTCGCATGGAGACGCTGGTCTCCCTGAAGGACGTGTCCCCATGGGGCCCACGCCCCTCGCTCAGCTGGTGGGTGGCGCTGGGTTTGGGTTCCTTTTGCTCCATCCCTTCCCTTCCTTGCGGGTCAGAGCCTGGGCTCTTGGTTTTTGTTTTTTACAGAGAGGAAGGGAGAGGGACAGAGAGTTAGAAACATCGATGAGAGAGAAACATCGACCAGCTGCCTCCTGCACACCTCCTACTGGGGATGTACCCACAACCAAGGCACATGCCCTTGACCGGAATCAAACCCGGGACCTTTCAGTCCGCAGATCGACGCTCTGTCCACTGAGCCACACGGGTTTCGGCCCGGGTTCTGGTTTGATGGGCGGGAACTTGAATCCACAGAGCACCTCCGTCCGTGTCGGTCTCATCATCATGGGGGCTGCAGTGCAAGCAGAGGTGCTGGCATGCTCACCGGAGCAGAGGGGCGTGCAGGAGGGGGTGAGGCAAGTTTGCAAACAAGCCAGAGGCAGGGACAGGCACTCCCCCCTCCCCCCAGGCTCCCCAGATCCTGAGACGGTGGGCCCCGGAGTTGCCCTAGGACAGCAAGGATAAGGACTCCCTCGAGGCTGGGGGTGGGGCGGGACAGGGAGGAAGAGGCAAAGGCGGAGAGAGGAGCAAGGAGCCCTTCCAGGTGGAACAAAGCGAATGCACCTCAGAAAACAACCAGAAGAAAGATGCCCTGCTTTTTTTTTTGAGGGAGAGCAAGCTCCCCCTGAGCTCTGGGGTGGCAAAGGCCGCCCTCAATGCTGCCTCCCCCGGGGGGGTTGAGGGGGGGTGGGGGTCCGAGGAGGGAGTGGGAGCTGGGCCAGGCCAGGTCACGCACTGCCCAACCCCGGGGCCTCGGTGTTTGGGCCAAAGGCCAAAGGTGAGGGCCCTGAGATTCCAGAGGCTCCTCCCGGCTGGCCCGTTCCATCTGGAACCGATTACAATGAAATGTAAACCCAAGGCAACTGGGAAGGAGGAGGTCGGGATGTTATCCCCACCTGCTCCCCTGCCTCCTCCCCTGGCCAGGCCATCTCGGATTTCCCACATGCCCATCGGCCCCGGAGAATGGCCCCATTGTGGGCGAGACAAACCAAAATAGCAGCATCCTCTGTTCCCTGCCTTCGGGAGGGAGAGTTCGCCTCAAACCCCAGAGTCCCACAGGCGGGCCACAATGGACTCCGTTGTTGCAAAGGAGTGATCCTGGAACAGATGCGAGGCAGGTAGTCGGATGGAAGCCAGGGAGCTGGGCTGGGCCCTGGAGAGAGAACAATTGGGTAGTCACTCCATTAACCCAATTAGCCCTCGCCGGCCGGAGTTCTGTTACTCACCAAGGGCAGCAGGTGGGCACGGTGGGCAAGGTGGCATCCAGGTGGTGGGGGTGGAGGCAGGCAGGGAGGCGGGGATGTGGGGATGGATGCGGGGACCAAAGCACCAGAAACAAAGTTCAGCTATTTCTAGACTGAGAAATGCTATTTTTATCATTTTTGAAACGCTCTGTTTTTTGTTTGTTTGTTTGTTTGTTTTTTTTTGTTTGTTTGTTTCTTTTTAAACCAGGCCCTGGAGCGCTGGGATGAATGGTGTTCATTTTAATTAATAAATCACTTTAATTAATCACTTTAATTAATAACTCAGATGACATCTCTGTGCAGCGGTGGGCTCTGAGGTGGGAGCTCTTGGGTTGCTGAGAAGTGGTGACTGTGGACTCTTAAAAAAAAAAGGATTTTTTATTGATTTCAAAGAGGAAGGAAGAGGGAGAGGGAGAGAAACATCAAATGATGAGAATCATGGATCGGTTGCCTCCAGCACGCCCCCTACTGGGCATTAAGCATGCAACACGGGCACGTGCCCTGACCTGGAATGGAACCGTGACCTCCTGGTTCATAGGAGGATGTTCAACCACTGAGCCATGCCAGCCTTGGCTGACTGGGCACTCTTTTTTTCTTCTTCTTTTTTTTTAAATAAATATATTTTATTGATTTTTTACAGAGAGGAATAGAGAGTTAGAAACATCGATGAGAGAGAAACATCAGTTGGCTCCCTCCTGCACAACCCTTCCTGGGGATGTGCCTGCAACCAAGGTCCATGCCGTTGACCAGAATCGAACCTGGGACCCTTCAGTCTGCAGGCCGATGCTCTACCCACTGAGCCACACCGGTGAGGGCCTCTTTCTCTGCAGAGGCCACGAGTCAAGGGCTGGCCGCCTGGGGTTGCAGGAACCAGGCCACCCGTCGCAATCGGGAAGGGAGACAGGGACACGGACCGAGTTCCCAGCGCTGGGTGGCTGTGGGAGGGCAGATGCAGAGATTAGCCGGCCCCCGGGGAAATCGGGGCTGATTGGGTGCCTGTCCGGCCTCCTTCCCCATCAGGCCCAGGAGCCATTGTCCCCCAGTTCCTCCCCACCCCCTCCCCAGCTTCTCTCTCCATTCTCCCTCTCCCCACACGTCACTGGACGCTCACCCACTTTCTCTCCTTTGCTCCGTTCCCTTCTCACTGTAGCCAGCCCCCCAGCCGGGCGAAAGGGACACGGTGTGAAACATGCGAAGCTGTTGTCTTCGGGACAAAGACGCGGTGTCCGGTGTCTCTGGAGTTTGACTGGTGGCCAGCCGGTGTGTCTGGTCCCTGGAGCTCCAGCCCGCTCCCCTGGGCTCCCCTTTATGGTCTGTCTGCGGGGCTGCAGGGCCTGGAGGGCAGCCGCTGACTCTGGTCCCAGCCAGGCCCACTCTGTCCATGTTTGCTGACGGCCAGCATGAGACATTCCGGGAGTCTGCCTCCCACCTGAAGTCTGTAGGAAAATGTTCTTCTGTAATCATGGCCCCCTGGGGTGTCTGACCTCCCGTTGCGGGCTGAGAAACGTGTCCATCTTGGCCTTTCTTCTACCCTGTTTCCCCGAAAATAAGACAGTGTCTTTTATTAATTTCTGCTCCCAAAGATGCGCTAGGTCTTATTTTCAGGGGATGTCCTATTTTTCCATGAAGAAGAATACGGTACATGTTTATTGTTAAATGAAAATAAAGGAAATGTATTACCTGTATACGGTACGGTAGTACGGTCGTTGTCAACACAAACCAGACAAACTGTGAATCCTACAGCATCAAGAACTTACTCATTTATTCCATGACAATCATGTCATCATCTTCCGGAACATCATCCTAACAATCCAATTCCTGAATTTCCTGGTGAATTTCTTGTGACTCCATTTCTTTCAGAATCAGTGGACCAAATCTCTCATGTTTAGCCTGGGGGGAGGGGCGCCTTATTTTTGGGGGGATGCCTTATATTTCACTCAGAAGGAAACCTGTAAGTAGGTCTTATTTTCGGAGGATGTCTTATTTTCGGGGAAACACGGTAGGTGTGTTACAGAGAACCGGAATAAACCAAGCAATGCTCGGAGAGCTTGGAGTTACATTTATTACCCATGCAGGTCCAGAGAAAACTGTCTGTCAAATTCTGGGCCCCCACATGGAGGAATTTCCCCTATTTATAGGTTTTTACCTTCTTGGTCTCCCCAAAGATGGGATGTTTCCAGCCCCCCTTTGCAAGTTCCTAAAGGGCCCCTGTGTGCGGGGGGCCTTGAAACCTCCACCAGAGGCCTGGCCTGGCGCCAACACGGATAACCTTGTCTGGGGAAGGTGTAATGGCCTCTCCGAAGTGGGAAGAATCTCGTTTTCCTTATTATTTAAGCGAGAAGCCAAAGAGCAGGGTTAACATTTCAAACAGCAGCCGAAACCGGTGTGGCTCAGTGGCTAGAGCACATGTGTCAAACACAAGGCCCGCGGGCCAAATCCGTCCCGCCAGGCCTTGCAATGTGGCCCGCACCGCGCTGTCATCACTGCACTCCGCTGCGTTTCCATCACAATGACAGTTTATGACTGTTCAGTAAACCATTCGGCCCGCGATTTAGGCTGGATTTTAGATTTTGGCCCCTTCTCTGATTGAGTTTGATACCCCTAGGCTAGAGCATCGGCTTGCAGACTGAAAGGTCCCGGGTTTGATTCCGGTCAAGGGCATGTGCCTTGGTGGCGGGCACATCCCCGGTAGGAGATGTGCAGGAGGCAGCTGATGGATGACTCTGTCATCGATGTTTCTAACTCACTCTCCCTCTCTCTTCCTCTCTGTAAAAAATCAATAAAAATATATTTAAAAAAAAGAAAAAAGAAATGGCTGTGGAGTGCACCCTGACCTTGGAGGCCCCCCGAGCAGCACAAACAGGCCTGTAGGGAGCCCCCCAGGGGGCCAGTCAGGGCGAGTGCCTGGTGATTGCTGTCACTTCCTGGTGCGGCTCCAGGTGGCCGATGCCAGCCCCTCGCCTCCGGGCCAGACGCAGAGGTCAGGGGGTCCCGGGATGGGACACAGCTGCTTTGAAGCTACGGAAGGGGCCGGCCTTGAACTCCTGCGGGTGTCAGGACGCCTTCCAGCTGCTCCGGACCAGCACAGCCTTCTCCCGCCGCCGACCTTGGCTGCTGCTGCTTCTTTTTAAATATGTATTTTGTTGATTTTTTACAGAAAGGAAGGGAGAGGGATAGGATGTTAGAAACATCGATGAGAGAGAATCATCCATCAGCTGCCTCCTGCACACCCCCACTGGGGATGTGCCCACAACCAAGCTACATGCCCTTGACCGGAATCGAACCCAGGGACCCTTCAGTCCGCAGGCCGAAGCTCTATCCATTGAGCCACACTGGTTTCGGCCAGGAATTCACTCTTACTATGTGTATTCACTATGTGTATCCTTTCTTGAGCCGCTTACCACGGGCCTCAGATCACCAGCCCCGGGGCAGTAAGCAGACCAGGCCCTTCCGTTGTCCTCTGTCACCTGCTCCTCCCACTCCTCCCAGCCCTTGGTGAGGCCCTAAGGCAGTTCCCTGTCCCGTATGTGGTCACCCTCTGCCTCTCTTGCCCGTTCTGTCCTCATGGCTCTGGCAGTAATCTCCCCGGAGGACGGGGTGGGGTGTAAACCTGCGTGGTCACGGGAGCAGTATGGCTCCCCATCAATGATTAACTGTTGTCATTGTGAAGCAGGGAGCCCTAGTAACCGAGACGGAGGGCAGGGCAGGCCTGAAACACACACACACACACACACACACGCACACACGCGCGCACACACACACACGCACACACACATACGCGCGCACACACGCGCGGGCACACACACGCACGCACACGCGCACACACGCGCGCACGCGCACACACATGCACACACGCGCACACACACGCACACACATACACACGCACACACATACACGCACGCGCGCGCACACGCGTGCACACACAACATACACACGCACACGCACACGCACACACACGAGTTTTCTCACTGCTTTGCCATGTGGTTTTCTCTTCTGCCTGTTCCTGAACGTGACCGCTTTTGCAGACACAGTGAGCGGTCGCCAACTGGGACCTGGGTGCTTGGGCAGGGGACTGGCCACAGAGGTCCTTCCCAGGGGATGGGAGCCCCCAGGGGACTTGGGGGGCCTTCTGAGGAGCTGGGGTGAGCGCTGTGATGGAGAAGGCAGCCGAGGGGCGCGTCCACGTCCACGTGGCAGCGCGGGGCCCCCTCCGTCCCTCGCTCCGGCATCGCGGGGGAATGGAGGTCAGGGAATGCTCTTCTGAGCGCTCGGAGGGGGACAGGAGGCTGCTGGGCAGACCAGCCCGCCTGCCCGTGGGCTGAGCACGGATGCTGGGCTTTGACCTTCACTCCCGTGGCCGCTCCGCTCCCGGGCGCGTCATCGTTGCCAAAACCACCGCGGGAGGAAGCCACCGGGACAAAGAGGTGGCGGGCAGCCAGTGTCTATTTCCAGCCTGTGGTTGACCCTGGCTGGTGACCTTGAGCCCGGCCAGTCACCCCCGGGGCCCGAGGGTGATTCTGCTGGATTCCGACCTGTCAAGGAACGCCGGTGAACACGGATACGTGGAGATTTTTAAAAAAATATATTTATAAATATATTTTTTATTGATTTCAGAGAGGAAGGGAGAGGGAGAGAGAGGTAGAAACATTAGTGATGAGCTGAAGCCAGTTTGGCTCAGCGGTAGAGCGTTGGCCTGTGGACTGAAGGGTCCCGGGTTCGATTCCGGTCAAGGGCATGTACATTGGTTGCGGGCACATCCCCGGTAGGGGGTGTGCAAGAGGCAGCGGGTCGATGTTTCTCTCTCATCAACATTTCTAGCTCTCTATCTCTCTCCCTTCCTCTCTGTGAAAAATCAATAAAATATATTAAAAAAAGAAAAGAAAAAAGAAACATCAGTGATGAGTGGGAATCATCGATTGGCTGCCACCTGCACGTTGGACCGAGCCCGCAACCCAGGCGTGTGGCCTTGACCGGAATCGAACCTGGGACCTTTCCGTCCTGAGCCAAACCAGCGAGGGCAAGATTTAAAAAAAAAAAAAAAAAAAAAAATATATATATATATATATATATATATATATATATATATATATATATTTATTGATTCTTTACAGAGAGGAAGGGAGAGGGAGAGAGTTAGAAACATCGATGAGAGAGAAGCATCCATCAGCTGCCTCCTGACAGAGCATCTGCCCACAGAGAGAAGGGTCCCGGGTTCCATTCCAGTCAAGGGCATGAACCTGGGTTGCAGGCTTCATCCCCAGGAGGCAGCCGATGGGTGTGTCTCTCCCACGTCGATGTTTCTCTCTCTGCCTGTCTCTCTCTCCCCCTCCCATCCATTCTCTCTAAAAAAAAATCAACGGAAAAACGTTCTCGGCTGAGGATGAACGACAACCGAATAGGTATCTCTGACCATTAGTCGCTGTGGCTACCGGAAATTCTGGCTCCCGGGGACGAAAACCTGATCTTGTTTCTTCTTTATTTCTTGTTCTTCTTGGTTGAATTCCAAAGGTGGGTCTTGCAGTGTGGAGCTTTGAGCTTTAATGTCAGAACCACCCAGGTTGGGTCCTCCCTGAGCCTGGGGACTCCTCTGTCCCTCTTGCCCCCTTCCCCCCCCCAACTGCTCCCTGGCTCCATAGCAGGACGGGTGGGGCTCAGATTCCCCACGGAGCCCAGCGGGGTGCCTGTGGTCACCGCCCTTCCAGTTCCGGCAGCTGCTAAGGGAAGAATGGAGGGAGGGACAGACCTAACGCCTTGAAATTGGATCTGGGGTTGTTTTTCTGCAAACACCCAACGCATTCCTGCCCGCCACCTGGCCTGCCCAGCCTTTCAAGGCTCCCTGACCCCCGAGAGCAGCTGCGGAGGTGGGGCTGGGGGAGCCATGGGTCTACGCCAGCCGTCTGCGGCCACCCACAGCTGAGCCCTGGCCTCAGTTTCCCATGTATTTGCCACAGTGGGCCTTCAGGGAAGGCTGCTGACAGGCAGGGCAGGACTTGAGGGTCAGGAGGCTGTTTTTAAAAAATATATATATATTTTTATTGATATTTTACAGAGAGGAAGGGAGAGGGACAGAGAGCTAGAAACATCGATGAGAAACATCCATCAGCTGCCTCCTGCACGCCCCCCCCTCACTGGGGATGTGCCCACAACCAAGGTCCATGCCCTTGACCGGAATGGAAGCCGGGACCCTCCAGTCCGCAGGCCGACGCTCTATCCACCGAGCCACACCGGTTTCGGCCATCTATATTTTTTATAAATTTCCTCTTTGTGTCAAGGATTGTAACCCACATAAAGAATTGTACCCATAAAGTGGTTAAGATGGTAGAATATTTTTTCTGGGTAGGGCTTTAAATGTTGTTTTTTTTAAAATTGTGATGGTCAAAACACATAGCAAAGAATGTACCCATTTGTTGTTGTTGTTGTTGTTGTTGCAAAAAACTTTATTGTTCCCATTTGGTCCAGGGCTCCGGGTGATGAGAAGGCTGCCCAGTGGCTGCAGGGAGCAGCTCAGACAGGAGCCACACACTCCGGGGTGCACAGGGACCCCCTCAGGCCTCTGGGCTCCGAGTGGTGCCTAAGGGTGAGCCTTTGGAAGACATACTCGCCAGGCCCGGCCTGGGGGCCGGCAGGCCAGGGGGCGACAGGTGTGGCCCATCTTCCCGATGAGTCTCTTGCTTTGGCCGTGTTTGGACAGAACACCTAGAGACGCCCCCTCTTCCAGCCCCTCCTCGCTCGGAAGTGGTTCTCCCGGAAGTCACTGTGTGAGGGGCCTGCAGACCCCAAGGGCCTGGCCAGGCTCTCCCAGGGCCCCGGCGGCCTGCTGTGCCCACTCGCCCGGAGGCCCTGCCCACCCCAGAGGAGGCCCCTGGGAGCTGGGGAAGCAGAGGTCTCACCCTGAGCCCCCGTGGAGGTGGGAGCAGACGCCCGGAGAGAGGTAGGGAGGGCGGTAGGGGAGGCAGGGGGGGCGGTGGCCGAGGGGCCTCCCCCTGCCATAGAACTTGAGTAGACATTTCTCCAAAGAGGAGATGCACACAAGCATCTGAAAAAGATGTTCATTGTCGCGAATTACCAGAGAAACAGAAATCAAAACCACAGAGAGATCCACGTCACACCCACGAGGGTGGCCACTATAAACACACACACACACACACACACACACACCCCTCTGAAAATAACGAACATTCGTGAGGTTGTTGGTATAATCCTCAGGCACTGCTGGTGGGGTTTTCATTGGGTTAGTTGATTCTTTGTTGTTGAGTCATAGAAGTTCTTTATAGATTCTGGGGATTAACCTCTTATCAGATATTTTCTCCTGTGTCAAAGGTTGTCTTTTTAATCTGTTGACTGCATTCCTTAAGGCTGATGTCTCCTTTGCCTACTTTTGGTTTTGTTGCTGGTGCTTTTGGTGTTGTAGCGAAGAAATCTGATTGCAAACTCCTGGGAGTGTTATAGTTTTTTTTTATTTTTAAACCATGTTGAGTTTTAAACCATCTTGAAATGCACAAATATGTCACAATATTTATATACCACATGGTTTATATTTTTAAACCATGTCGCGTTCATTTTTCTAAATGGTGTGAGGAAAGGGTCCCTTTCATTCTTTTCCGTGTGGATGTCTGGTTTTCCCATGGACCATTTTTTTTTTTTTTTTTTTTTGAGCAACTGTTTTTCCCATTGAGAAGATGGTAATGAAGTATAGTAGCAACCACACTTGGGTAAAAATTGCTGTTTAATATTTTAGCCTTGCTGCTTTGGGTTCTGTACTCATTTAAGCGTTATTTCGATTTTCCGGACTTACATATGCTATCCCAATACTCCATTGTGATCTCACTGGTCATCAAAGCACATTCCTGGGACCCAAGACAGGCCCATTATCCTAAATGGCCTCGGAGCCACAGATAGTGCATTCCTGCTGACTCAGTGGTACTGGAATCTGGACAGCACCATGATTCTAATTGTCCAGGTGGTCAGTCCCAGATCATGTGTTCCTGTTGATTTAGTAATTCATAGATACTAACTAACTTGCTCAGTTTCACTTCTGTAAAATCTCGAAACAGCTTCCTCATTCCAGACTTTGGACGAGGCCTCTTCCAAGGGTGCACTTAACATCCTAGCCAGTGTGGCTCAGTGGATAGAGCGTCGGCCTGCGGACTGAAGGGTCCCAGGTTTGATTCCGGCCAAGGAAGGGCACATGTGTGTGTTGCGGACTTGATCTCCAGTGGGGGGTCATGTAGGAGGCAGCTGATCGATGATTCTCTCTCATCATGGATGTTTCTATCTCTCTGTCCCTCTCCTTTCCTTTCTGAAACAAACAAACAAACAAACAAACAACTAACAAAAAGCATGCACTAACCGAAACCTGTTTGGCTCAGTGGATGGAGCGTCGGCCTGTGGACTGAAAGGTCCCAGGTTCAATTCCGGTCAAGGGCATGTACCTTGGTTGCGGGCACATCCCCAGTGGGGGGTGTGCAGGAGGCAGCTGATCGATGTTTCTCTCATCGATGTTTCTGGCTCTCTATCCCTCGCCCTTCCTCTCTGTAAAAAAATCAATAAAATATATTAAAAAAAAATAAAAAATAACGTGGCTCTCTAAGGAAATTTCAGCCTTCGTCCTGTTGCTATTTGGCTCTGTGGACTTATGAGTTTGCTGACCACTGGGCTAGGGAAATGAGGGCCTGCTCTCTGCCCCCCAGAACAATCCTGAGCTTCATTGAGCCTGTGAGTGAGTCGTGGAGGGCCCCCTGCCCAGTGGCCCAGGCCCCACTTGCCTGCCCTGGTGTCCCTTCCCCTCCCCTCCCCTGCCGCAGCCAAGTGCTTCCGGCTCACAGCCTTTTGGCCACTCAACAGGGACAGCAGGAGGGTTAACTATTCCTGCCACTGACTCAGACAGCGCTTTTCTGCCAGAGAATTCTTCCCAAGTCCCGCTGCGGGCCTGAGAGGGAGCCTTTGTGAGCGGGGCGGGGAGGAAGCCCGCTGGCAGGGCAGCCCGAAGCTGAGGACCCGGTGGGGTCCGGTGGCCCAGATGGGGCTGGAGGCGGGCAGGGCCGTTGCTGGGAGCCGGCGGGCAGGCCGCGTGGGAAGCCAGGGCCTGAGCCCTCTCACCACCTTTCAGCCCTCCGTCCATCTCCCCGGGGCCCGGGCTCGCCTTTCGTTGTGTCGATGGGAGATTGTGTCCTGAATGGGGCTTCGTGTCCTGTGTGGACACCATCTCTTCTTTCTCCCCCCTCTTTGTCAGGCTCCTCCTGCTGTCTCCATCGGGGTGTAGGTTGTCACTGTGTCCCTGACTGCTCAGGGCCGGCGGGCGGGCGATGGGACATGGGGAGGGGGGGATGGTCCTCAAACACAGACGTCTCCCCTAGGAGGCCAAACTGGGGGAAAGTGAGAGGGAGGGAGGGCGGGAGGGTTTCCCAGTCCTGGTGGGAGAGAACTGGGAAGCAGCCGAAACCGGTCTGGCTCAGTGGATAGAGCGTCGGCCTGAGGACTCAAGGGTCCCAGGTTCGATTCCTGTCAAGGGCATGTATACCTTGGTGGCGGGCACATCCCCACTAGGGGTTGTGCAAGAGGCAGCTGGTCGATGATTCTCTCTCATCGATGTTTCTAACTCTCTATCTCTCTCTCTCTCTCTGTAAAAAAAGTCAATAAAATATGTATATATTTTTTTAAAAGAGCACATGTTACAGATGGAGCCAGTCCCAGGAAGGGCTGCTCTTGAACTAGAAACGCTAATTCAACTAGACAATCTCATCTCCAAGAACCCCAGACCTTATTCCCCTCCTTCTCCACCCTCCCCTTCATACACAACAGAAATCCCTACCAGCCACGTTCTGCAAGAGCCAGTACATATTTATAGACCAGCTCCTATCTAAAGGAAGTATTAGATGGCACCTAATCTTGGCACCTGATCTAGTTACCAATACACAAACGAGACCCGGCTCTGCTCGGCGGCCGTCTGGAGTCACGGGGCCAGAGGAGGTGGCACGCCCAGCCCGCGGACTCAGGGTGGACAGTAAGGTTTGCTCTCCAGCGAACAATGCCTTGTTGAACCAGTGAATGTGTCCACCGGGCTCCAAGACCAGGGCGCCTCTGCTGCTCCTTAGCCACGTCCAGAGCCTAGAAACGGAGTGCCGATATGCCTAGGGCTGTGGTCGGCAAACTCATGAGTCTGCAGAGCCAAATATCAACAGGACAACGATGGACATTTCTTTGGAGAGCCACATTTTTTAAAACTATCTAGGTAGGTGCATTGTTTTTTTACGGAGAAGAAGAGAGAGGGATAGAGAGTTAGAAACATCGATGAGAGAGAATTATTGATCAGCTGCCTCCTGTACACTCCGCACTGGGGATGTTCCCGCCACCAAGCTACATGCCCTTGACCGGAATCGAATGTGGGACCCTTGAGTTCGCAGGCCGACGCTCTACCCACTGAGCCAAACCAGTTAGGGCAGTATCTCCTTTTTTATATATATATTTAAAAAAATTGTATTGATATCAGAGAGGAAGGAAGAAGGAGAGAGAGAATAGCATCCATGATGAGAGAGAATTATGGATCGGCTGCCTCCTGCATGCCCTCCACTGGGGATCCAGCCCGCAACCCAGGCCTGTGCCCTGAAATGGGAATCGAACCCTGACTTCTGGGTTCATAGGTCGATGCTCCACCACTGAGCATGCTGGGCTCTTGTAATGTCTCTTTTTAAAAAAAAATAATCTCAGAGGTAGCTTATTTTATTTTATAAAAATATATTTTATTGATTTGTTACAGAGAGGAAGGGAGAGGGATAGAGAATTAGAAACATCCATCAGCTGCTTCCTGCACACCCACTACTGGGGATGTGCCCACCACCAAGGTACATGCCCTTGACTGGAATCGAACCTGGGAATCGAACCTGGGAATCGACCGGGAATCGAACCTTTCAGTCCGCAGGCCGACGCTATCCATTGAGTCACATCGGTCAGGGCTAGAGGTAGCTCATGTTAAAAAGGCGGCGGGCGCCGGCCAGAG
The DNA here is from genome assembly GCF_014108245.1 of Pipistrellus kuhlii. Lineage (NCBI taxonomy): Eukaryota > Metazoa > Chordata > Mammalia > Chiroptera > Vespertilionidae > Pipistrellus > Pipistrellus kuhlii. Next base: position 1,334,016 of record NW_023425524.1, read on the forward strand.
CGCCTATGGCCAAGTATGATAGCTGAAGTTCGAGTTCATGACTCCGCGTTGCTGGCTTGCTGCTCAGCTGAGCGAGCTCCCGCGTTGCCTGGCGGCGGCCGCTGCTCCCTCCTGCCCCGTCCTCTGCTCTTCATCATCGGAGAAACGCGCAGAGACGTAAATCTCTGCTTTCCCTCCCAGCTGGAGACCAGGGGCGAAAAGGGGCGTTTCCAGCCCAATCGGCCAGCACGTCTCGGAGTGGGGGGCCCTGGGCCCTGGTCCAGGTCGAACCTCACGGGGCAGAGTCTGAGAGATGGGGGAGGGGGCGGGCCCGGGAGCCAGGGCCGTCCCATGTTCCAGCCCCTGAAAAACATCCTCGCTGGCCAAAACCGGGGTGGCTCAGTGGATGGAGCGTCGGCCTGCGGACTGAAGGGTCCCAGGTTTGATTCCGGTCAAGGGCATGTGCCTTGGTTGCGGGCACATTCCCGGTGGGGGGTGTGCAGGAGGCAGCTGATGGATGTTTCTCTCTCATCGATGTTGCTAACTCTCTATCCCTCTCTCTTCCTCTCTGTAAAATATCAATAAAATACATATTTAAAGAAATCCTGGCTGCGTGCGGCTCCAGGGGGCTGGGAGGGAGGGGGAGGCTCAGATCGGGGTCGCGATCGCGGCAGCTCAGGCTGTCATTGCACCCACTGTGACGTGCCAGGTCCTGCCCTGAGACTCTGCATCTATGAGCTCATGTCTTCTTGGCGATGACTCTGAAGTTGGGGGGAGGATGATGATCTTTGTTCCCTTTTGTGTTATTTTTAAAACACATTTCTATTGACTTCTGAGAGGGAGGGAGAGAGAGAGAGAGAGACATCCACGAGGAGAGAGAATCATGGATGGGCTGCCTTCTGTGCGTCCCCTACTGGGGATTGAGCCCGCAACCTGGGCATGGGCCCCTGACCGGGAATCGAACCCGGGACCCTTGAGTCCACAGGCCGACACTCTATCCATTGAGCCAGACCAGAGAGGGCACTTCACTAGACTTAGATCCTCTGTCATGTAACCGGACTATAAATGCATTAGATAAAAATGTGGTTCCAATTATTTATAAATGAACGAGTTTAATACCCCAAGGAATGAATTTCTACGGGTACTTTGAACAGGTAGCAGAGCCGGCTGGTAGGGAATTGGGAGATTAGTCCATGCTATGGCCATGGTCCTGTCCATTGAGCTATGCAAGCCTGTGCCTCGGGACGGTATAAAGGGCACTGGCTGAGAGTGGGGCAGCCTGAAGCTATTTCGACTCAAATCTAATTCAAGCAACGGATGCAGAGCACCTGGCATTGGGCTGGGAAGCCAAGGATGGATGAGGCCTCTTCCATGTCTCTGTCTCTTAGGAGGGAACCATGACAAATGCTTTCCCAGAAAGTGAAGAGACAGAAGAGAGGATGATTAATTCTGCCAGGAGAAAGCTCCAGAGAATTCTTTTTTTTGAGAATGAATATTTGCATTGGGCCTTTAAGGATGAGAAGGGCCGAAACCAGTTTGGCTCAGTGGATGGAGCGTCGACCTTCGGACTGAAGGGTCCCAGGACTCGGCCACAGGGAGCCGTGACCGGGGACAATGCACAAGAGAGAGGGATAGAGAGTTAGAAACAGCGGTGAGAGCGAATCATCGATCAGCTGCCTCCTGCCCACCCCCCACTGGGCAACCGGAATCAAACCTGGGACCCTTCAGTCCACAGGCCGATGCTCTATCCACTGAGCCAACCTGGTTTTGGCCAAACTTGCTTCTTTGTGGTGGGAAGTGCAAGATCTGATAATGTGTCCCTTACTCTTTTTTTTTTTTTTTAATTTCAAAGAGAAAGAGAGAGGGGGGGAGACCACACACACACACACACACACACACACACACACGCACATCAGTGATGAGACAGAATCATGCATCCGCTGCCTCCTGCACGCCCCACACTGGGGACCAAGCCTGCAACCCAGGCACATGCCCTGACTGGGAATCGAACCGTGATCCCCTGGCTCCTAGGCCGATGCTCAAGCCGTGAGCCCCGGTGTTGCTGACAGGGCAGCTCCCCGGAGGCTTCACAGGGCGCTGCTCCAGGCTCAGGAATGCCCGTGTCTGGCGGGAAGGCCACCGCTGCAGTGGTGACTCCTCGCTTACGGCTCGGCGGTTCCAGTCAGCATGATGTCATCCCTTCCCAGCCAGCCCTGGAGCGAGAGAGACTGTAAATGCGCATGTCATCACATCGTGGGTTCCAGATGGATCAGCCGCTCTTATCTTCTCTGCGGCGGGGAGGGGTGCCTGCATAGGCCTGAGGGTATGTCCAGCTGCCAGCACCGACACCGCCTCTGGCATGGCAGCTGCAGGTGGGCGAGGGCTGGCAGAGGTCAGTCGGGTGAGGGGACCTCCCAGATCTGCCCGACTCTGCAAGGTGCAGACCGGGGAGTTCGTGGAGTCACGGCGGGCACCGCCAGCCCCGCACGCTTTTGGATTCCGGGTGACGTTTGTGATTCCTTTGTACGGATTGCTCTCTTCCCTCCCCCGCTCCGCCAGACACGCTACTGTTGTTGACTCACTATCTTGGCTCCTCAGGGCAGGAGTGGTGCAAGAGAGGGAGTTTCCACGGGCTTCCCTCTACACAGCGTTAACTCCGGAGATCAGGAGACCAAGATAGGCCCGGCCGGCGTGGCTCAGTGGTGAGCGTCGACCTAGGAACCAGGAGCTCACGGTTTGATTCCCGCTCAGGGCACAGGCCCGGTGGCAGGCTTGATCCCCAGTGTGGGGCGTGCAGGAGGCGGCCGATCCATGACTCTCGCTCATCATGGATGTTTCTACAATAGCTCTCTCTTTCCTTCACCGTTCCCCTTCACCCTTACTCTCTGAGGCCAATTTTGCTCACGGGCCCCCTCTGCACTCACCCCACAGCTGTCTTGAAAGAGTCTTTTCAATTCTCAGGCGATGGCGACCCACGTTCATGGCCACAGTCCCCTTTAGGGAAAGACTTGGGAGGTGGCTGCCATCTATACGGAGTGGCCAGGTTAGGATGATCTCTGAGCGCGTCATCATCTGGCCACTCGGTGTCTATCCTATAGAATAAAAGGCTAATATGCAAATGGTCCCCTCCACCAGGAGTTCGACCAGCAGGCAGGCCGGCCAACCGCCCATGTCCCCTCCCCATGGCCAGGCTGGCTGGACTCCACCCATGCACGAATTCATGCACTGGGCCTCTAATGTATATATATTCTCTGACCGTGAATCACACCCACTCCTGCCTTCCCGCCCGCCAGAGCACACTGCCCTCTGCCCACATGGCAGGCTGGCTCCGAGCCCCGGATCACGGGTGCTAAGAGGCTCTCACAGCCTGAGCTAGCCGGCGGGCACGTGAGCTGCCAGCCACGCTGAGCGGCTTTTCTACAAGGGGCCCGGCGTGCCGAAGCCGGTGTGGCTCAGCAGATAGAGCCTCAGCCTGCAGGCTGAAGGGTCCCGGGTTCGATTCCGGTCGGGGGCATGTGCCTTGGTTGCGGGCACATCCCTAGTGGGGGGTTGTGCAGGAGGCAGCTGATCAGTGTTTCCCTCTCATTGATGTTTCTAAATTCTCTATCCCTCTCAATTCCTCTCTGTGTAAAATCAATAAAATATATCTTTTAAAAAATTACGTGATCACAAATTAAAAAAAAAAAAAAGCTTTCAGTCTAGTGGGGGGAGTGAGCTGTCTAGGCAGGCGCCGGCAATCCGTGATTTGCACAAAGTGGGGGGTGGGGATGAGCACAGCATTTCGGAGGCGCTTGGGTGGAGTTCCCACCTCCGGGGAGGCAAGTCAGGGGATGCCTGTGGAAACGCTGAGTCTGCTTCTTGGCAAGAATGCTGTCTTACGTACTGGGTGGGAGGCTGAGGTGAGCCGGAGGGAAGGCTCCCAAATCTGGCTGATCATCAAAACTCCCTGGGAGAGCTTCGAGGCTCCCAGGCTCTACACGCCCCCAGGTCTGCCGACTCAGAATTTCTTGGGGTGGGGGTGGGGGGAGCCTCAGGGGTCTTGCTTTTAAAGAAAATCCCTCCCCCCCCCCAACCCCGTGGCTGAAACCGGTGTGGCTCAATGGATAGAGCGTCAGCCTGCGGACTGGAGGGTCCCAGGTTCGATTCCGGTCAAGGGCATGGACCTTGGTTGTGGGCACATCCCCTGTGGGAAGGTGTGCAGGAGGCAGCTGGTCGATGCTTCTCTCTCATTGGTGTTTCTGACTTTCTGTCCCTGTCCCTTCCTCTCTGTGGAAAGTCAATAATATATATATATATATATATATATATATATATATATATATATATATAATTTTATTTATTATTATTTTTTATTATTTTTTTTTTTAAAAGTAAACTTCCATGCGGATTACAAAGCTGATCCAAGAGCCAGTGGGAAACGTAGAAGGAGGAGGATGACATGGACGTTGCTCCATACTTCCCCGGAGCCCGGCGAGACTGCTGTCCTGACATGTATTCGGACTGGCCGGGAGCCAGCCGGCGACGCCTCCCGCTGTCCGGAACCGAATTGGCACGCCAGCTCATCCTCCCCCGAGGCCTGGTCCCCCTCCCACCCGTCCCCCCCGAGGTCTGGGAGGTGAAAACAGGGAGGAACACGGGAGAACCGGTCCCCAGTCCCGGGCCCCACCACTTCCCCGCCCCCTAGCTGCGAGTCACCGCTGGAGAGGGGGCCCTGTTCGGTGCTCCCCTGTTGTGCCGGTCACTGATCACTGTAAAGGGAACCTCTTTGTCCCCTGGGCCCTCAGTGTCACCCCAGCCCCACCTCCCGCTTCACAGAGCGGTGGAGGACATGAGACGAATTTCCCCATCGCCCATTAAGACTCTCCCGTGTGCCGAGAGAGGAGGGCTGACTACAAAGTGTAAGAGGCGGTCCCTGAATTTAGAGACTGCACTGAAGATAATACACATGCCCTAGCTCCGTGGTCGGCAAACTGCGGCTCGAGAGCCACAGGAGGCGGCTCTTTGGCCCCTGGAGTGCGGCTCTTCCACAAAACACCACGGCCTGGGCGAGTCTAGTTCGAAGAAGCGGCGTTCGAAGAAGTTTACGTTTAAACAATGTGGCTCTCGCCGAAACCGGTTTGGCTCAATGGACAGAGCATCGGCTTGGGGACTGAGGGGTCCCGGGTTTGATTCCGGTCAAGGGCATGTACCTTGGTTGCGGGCACATCCCCAGTGGGGGGTGTGCAGGAGGCAGCTGATCGATGATGACTCTCTCTCATGGATGTTTCTAACTCTCTATATCTCTCCCTTCCTCTCTGTACAAAAATCAATAAAATATATTTTAAAAATAAATAAATAAAAATAAAAAATGTGGCTCTCCAAAGAAATGTCAGTCGTGGTCCTGTTGATAGTTGGCTCTGTGGACTGATGAGTTTGCTGGCCAACGACTGCCCTAGCTGGTTTGGCCCCGTGGATAAAGCGTTGGCCTGCGGACGGAGGGTCTAGGATTTGATTCCCGTTAAGGGCACAGGCCCAGGTTGCGGGCTCGATCCCCAGTGTGGGGCGTGTAGGAGGCAGCCCATCAATGGTTCTCTCTCATCATTGATGTTTCTATCTCCCTTTCCCTCCCTTCCTCTCTGAAATGAATGTAGGCTAATAAGAAAGATGCAAACCAACCATACCTCCGCGACGCCCACCAGCCAATCAGGAGCGAGTATGCAAATTAACCCAGCAAAGATGGCAGGTTATTTTGCACAGGCAGGCGCCGAGTGGCGGGGGGTGGGTAGGATGCTTGCATTTTTGCCATGGCGACGACACAGGTGTTCTGCACTGCCCTGGCAGCTCTGGGCCCTGGGAAGGCAGAAAAGCAGCTTTGGGCCAGAGCGAAGCAAAGGCTGTTCCAGCAGCCAGAGGAAGGAAAGCCCATTCTTGCACGAATCTTCGTGAGTCGGGCCTCTAGTACAAATACATTTAAAGGAAAAGATAATGCACATGAGCATGTATGGGCCAGCGGGTGGCCGGATATCAGGGGCAGGATTTGCAGGGGTTGGAGGAGGCTTAGGAAACCAGTGCCAGTTAGAGTACAAAGGAAGCCAAGGGCTGCCATCCAAGCGTCCTTTCCATGTTTAATTTACACTAAAGTGTGAATGACTGCCAGGAGCTTACCTTGTCACCTATAAGTTGTGCTTGAATTTTATATGAAAGCCTTCAACTAAAAATAAGTAAATAAATAAATAAAAATTAAAAATGCAGCCCTCATTAGAGAGAATTTGAGGCATCTCCTCTGACTTGGAGAAGAATATTAGAATAAAAAAATGTATATGTTCGCCGAAACTGGTTTGGCTCCGTGGATAGAGCGTCGGCCTGCGAACTGAAGGGTCCCAGGTTCGATTCTGGTCAAGGGCATGTACCTTGGTTGCAGGCACATCCCCAGTAGGCAGCTGGTTGATGTTTCTCTCATCGATGTTTCTAGCTCTCATCCCTCTCCCTTCCTCTCTGTAAAAAAAAAAATAATAATAATAAAAATCAATAAAATATATTTAAAAAATGTATGTGTTCATCGCCCATCCACCCACCTCTGCCCGGCTGTTGGATCTGCGAACCCTGCAGGAACCCTGCAGGACCATGCCAGCTCTGCTGTTCAAAGGTTTTCCTTGATCTGAGGTCAGAGCCGGATCTCAGCCTGCCCGCGGCGCGCACCAGCCCCCACATCTTCCCAGTGGGCTATCTGTTCCCGGCGCCCTTTGATATCCATCTCTGTTCAGTGCCCTTTCATATCCCGAGTGTTATTTTAATCAGAACCATGTTTCCCCAAACCCTCTCTGATGTTGTGCAAAGTGGCTCTCTCTCCTGCAGGGCAAGTAATAATAATAACATCAGACACTCACATCGTGTCTCAAAATGCGGTGCCTGTCATTGCCCTGCTTAACCTCTCACAAGGACTCTGTAAAGTGGGTCCTGTTATTGTCCCCATTTACAGATGGGAAAACTGAGGCACAAATGAATTCAGTAACGTATCCAAGTTAAATAACTTGCTGGGAAGTGAGGGAGCCAGGGTCCCACTCCAGAGATGGATATGGGTCTGGGTCTGTATGGCTTCCACTGTTTACGTTTAAAAAAAAAAAAAAAAGCCAAAATTGGTTGGGCTCAGTGGATAGAGCATCGGTCTGTGAACTGAAGGGTCCCGGGTTCGATTCCGGTCAAGGGCATGTACATTGGTTGCAGGCACATCCCTGGTGGGGGGTGTACAGGAGACAGCTGGTCCATGTATCTCTCTCATTGATAGAGTTTCTAGCTTTCAATCCCTCTCCCTTCATCTCTGTGGAAAATCAATAAAAAAATATTTTTTAAAAAAGATTGAATAATAGATATTACTGTCAGAAGTCCCTGTGAGTACCTTCCTGGTTGAAATCTCACCCACATTAAAAAAAAAATATATATATATATAAAAATATATATATATGTATATACACACACACACACACACACACACACACACACATATATATATATATATATATATATATATATATATATATATATATATATATGTATTTCTGTGAGGGAGAGGGAGGGAGAGATAGAGACATCAACGATGAGTGAGAATCACTGATATCACTGATGGGCTGCCTCCTGCACGCCCCCTGCTTAGAACTGAGCTCGCAACCCCGTCACATGCCCTGACTGAGAACTGAACTGTGACCTCCTGGTTCCTAGGTCAACGCTCACCACTGAGCCACACCTGCCGGGTGTAACCACGCCAATGGCTTCGGAGCTCCCGCAGCTTAGAGATACCTGCGTGTGATTAGCCAAATGACAGTTCGTAACAATCTCACCGGTGGCAGTGTTTCTCCACCGATCTGTACTGAGGGGCCAGTTTTCTGTTCTTTTCTAAAAGGTCTCAGCCACGGAGTGAAAAGACTTTTTTAACATTGCTGCCGAGGTCTCTAACCTCGGGCGTTCGATTTTCCGCGGGCTCCTCGCAGATCGACAACAACGAGCAATTTGCAGACGGCTATGTATCAGCAAAATCAGCTCCACGCTTTTATGATTTCATCCCATTCATTGGAATAAATAGTTAAGTGCTCACCACACAGCGGGCAATAACGCAGGTGCGGTGAACAAGAACGCTGGGAACTTCACTGAGCAAACATTCCAGCAGCCGGAAGCAGACTCCGTGAATGAAGGTTTCAGGAAAATGCGAAGAGGAGGATGGGAAGATCCAGAGTTTGCTATCAGGACGCCGCAGGCTAGGGAAGGCTTAATCGTAAGAACTGAGGAGTGAGCGGGGAGTGCTAAGCCCAGAGCTGGCGTGGGCGGGGAGGGGGCGCTTTTGTGCAGAAGGAAGGACACGTGCAAAGGCCCTGAGGCAGAGAGACTCAGAGGAGGCTGCTGAAATAAACAGGGACTCTGGCCTGCAGGCCTCTCAGGGCCTTGCCAAGGACTTAACATTTTATCTTAAGAGCTATGGAGAGCTCCTGTGTGTGTGTGTGTGTGTGTGTGTGTGTGTGTGTGAAGTAGTCAGATCTAACTTAAAAAAATATATATATTTTATTGAGCTGAAACCAGTTTGGCTCAGTGGATACAAGCCTCCAGGGGGGCGAGGGGGAAGGCTGACGTCAGGATGTGCTGCTCTCCTGGATTTAAAAAAATATATATATATTTTATTGATTCTTTACAGAGAGGAAGAGAGAGGGATAAAGAGCTAGAAACACCGATGAGAGAGAAGCATCCATCAGCCGCCTCCTGCACGCCCCCCACTGGGGACGTGCCCACGACCAAGGTCCATGCCCTTGACCGGAATCGAACCTGGGACCCTTCAGTCCGCGGGCCGACGCTCTATCCACTGAGCCACACCGGTTTCGGCTCTCCTGGATTTTTTATTTTAATTTTTAATTTTGTTAACACAAACCCGTCTTCGCATGTGGCCACCAGCCAGGAATGGACGGTTAGGAAACCCTGGGCGACAGTGGTCGGAGGGCGGGGAGTGACACACCGCTGAGGAATCTCGCCTCCTCGTTTACCCAGGAGGCGAAGCCACTGTGGTCCGGGACGTGGTTCGATTCCGGTCAAGGGCATGGACCCTGGTTGCGGGCACATCCCCAGTGGGGGGTGTGCAGGAGGCAGCTGATGGGTGTTTCTCTCTCATCGATGCTTCTGACTCTCTATCCCTCTCCTTTCCTCTCTGTAAAAAAAAAAAAAAAAATCAATAAAATATATATATATATAAAAAAAAAGAAAGGATAAAAGCCTCAGCTGGGGTCCTGCTGAGACAGGGTACCAGGCTGGGGAACAGACTCCGGCCGGCTCCCTCTCACCTCCCGCTGGCTTCCAGACAGATAAAAAACCGTGAGTCTCCGGTGGCCATTTGTCGGGGACCCCCGGGGGCCGGAGTCGGGGGAAATGACGTGGGTCCCAGCAGCTGCCGTGGCCACAGCTGTCGGCCACCAGCCGTGGGCTATTTCGGGTCTCACTGCCCATCCCCGGCCCCGAGAGCAAAGCTTGAAGCAATGCCCTGAGCGACTGAAGGCCCGAAGGCCCTGCTGGGTGTGCATTCCCGGGAGACCAGCCGTCTGCTCCCTTAGGCTGGGGGAGAGCAGGGTTTTCTCTCCTTTTTCTACATGCTGTGTGCACTGTGGGCAGGGAGGCAGCGCACCACAAAGTGGGTAAAGAACAATCATAGAACATTGGTTGCCGAAACCGGTGTGGCTCAGTGGATAGAGCATCGGCCTGTGGACTGAAGGGTCCCGGGTTCGATTCCGGTCAAGGGCATGTACCTGGGTTGCAGGCACATCCCCAGTGGGGGCGGGGGGTGTAGAAGGCAGCGGATGGATGTTTCTCTCTCATCGATGTTCTGACTCTCCATCCCTCTCCCTCTCTGTGTAAAAAAAAATCAGTAAGGTATATTAAAAAAATAAAAAATAATAGAGCACGTTGATGACCAGTCACTCGGTGGCTGCCATCGTGCTAAGCTACCTCTCCATTGTGTTTGCTTATCTGGTGAGACCACTAAAGTTCTTTTTAATTATTATTATTATTTTTTTAATGAGATCTTTTTAAATTAATTATTTATTTTTTAAAATATATTTTTATTGATATTTCACAGAGAGGAGGAAGGGAGAAAGGTAGAGAGCTAGAAACGTCGATGAGATGTGCCCGCAACCAATGTACATGCCCTTGACCGGAATTGAACCTGGGACCTTTCAGTCCGCAGACCGACGCTCTATCCACTGAGCCAGACCGGCTTCTACTAATTATTTTATTTTATTTTATTTTATTTATTGATTTCAGAGAGGAAGGGAGAGGGAGAGAGAGACAGAAACATCAATGATGAGAGATAATTTTGGATTGGCTGCCTCCTGCATGCCCCACAACCCAGGACTGTGCCCTTTACGGGAACCAAATCGTGACACCCTGGTTCCTAGGTCGATGCTCAATCGCTGAGCCACTCTGGTCAGGCCAGGCAACGACAGTTATTCTTTAAAAAAAATTTTTTTTAATTGATTTTTTACAGAGAGGAAGGGAGAGGGATAGAGAATTAGAAACATAGATGAGAGAGAATCATGGATCAGCTGCCTCCTGCACACCCCCTACTGGGGATGTGCCCACAACCAAGGCACATGCCCTTGACCGGAATCAAACCCGGGGACCCTTCAGTCCGCAGGCCGTGACGCTCTACCGCTGAGCTAAACCGGCCTGGGATCACTGCTTCCTTTCTGACGTCCGAGTCACGCTGGGAACAGGGGCTTGACAGAGGCCCCGGATGGAGTCTTGGAGAGGGAGAGAAAGGGAGAGAGAGAGAGGGGACACTGAGTCACGTGGGCTCAGATTCCTTCTCTATAAGCAGAGGAGACTGGACCGGGATAGAGGTTCCCAAGGAAGAGACCCCCGAATGGAGAGGAAGTGTCCTGCAATGTGGGGTGAGATGTTGAGGACAACCGAATGCAAATGCTGACATGGAAGGTTCCCCCTCCAGCCGACAGGCCTGTTCCCTGGCCGGCCACACTCGGGGAAACTTGAGTTCTGGAATTCCGGACTCGGTTAACCCAAACCCACAAACTTGCCGGAGCTATGAAGTGTCTCAAGGGGCCTGTTTTTCTATTATTCGTTCTCGGTATGTTCTGTCCCGAGGCGACACCGCTGGATTTATTTAACCCCCTGTCTGTTGGCCACCGTTTGGGATCTGCCTAAAGAAAACCAGATAAAAGTGTGCGTTCCCGTGTCTTTTTTTTCTTTTCTTTATCCACCACAACATACATGTGAATTCTAACTTGGCTGGGAACGGCCCCAGTTGCTCAATCGCTGGCATCATTTGTTTTTTTAACCACAAAAATCTACATTTTTTATTTTTATTTATTTATTTAAAAAAAATATATTTTATTTCTTTCTTACAGAGAGGAAGGGAGAGGGATAGGGAGTTAGAAACATCTATGGGAGAGAAACATCGATCAGCTGCCTCCTGCACACCCCCCACTGGGGATGTGCCCGCAACCAAGGTACATGCCCTTGACCGGAATCGAACCTGCGACCCTTGAGTCCGCAGGCCGACGCTCTATCCACTGAGCCACACCGGTTAGGGCGAAATCTACATTTTTATATCTGGGGGGAGCGAGTAGAAAAGAAAGCAGCCCCTATCCTGGGCTCTGTTCAGCTGCAGCTTCTTATTCCATCGGGTTAAAGAAGACTTGGAGGAAATAAAAGTTGTTTACATGCTGTGATTGGGAGAAGGGATGAAGTGTGAAGGCCCCTCACACCCTCCATCTTGCCTCAGACTGTGTCCTGGAACCCTGGGGCGGAGAAAGCGCCACTTTCACTCCTGCTTCTTGGGGTTGTTGACGGCCACGTAGTGATAGAGAACGACAAGCAGGAGGAGCGACACGCCCAGCATGTTGACGAAGACGGCGGTGATCATCCTGGCCAGCTGCGCTCGGTCCCCTCGCCGTGTGGTCCACTGGCATCATTTGGTTGGGTGTCGGTTTCCTGCTGTTAAAAACAGTTACTGCCCGCCCGCCCGGTGCGGCTCAGGGGCTGAGCATCAACCTTTTGATTCCCAGTCAGGGCACATGCGGGTTCGATCCCCAGTTGGGGGCATGCAGGAGGCAGCTGATGGATGATTCTCTTTTATCATTGATGTCTCTCTCTCTCTCTCTCTCTCTCTCTCTCTCTCTCTCTCTCTCTCTCTCTCTTCCCCTTTTCCTTCTTCCCAGAATAAATAAAAATATATTTTAGAAAATAAATAAAATAAAAACAGAGTTACTAATACCTACCTCCCCAGAGATGTGAGTGTTACTGCTCACTAGGATGCCGGATGGAAGGGGATATGGAAAGACAGCAGCATGCCCTGACTGGTTTGGTTCAGTGGATAGAGCATCGGCCTGCGGACTCAAGGGTCCCAGGTTCAATTCCCGCCAAGGGCATGTACCTTGGTTGCGGGCACATCCCTGGTAGGGAGTGTGCAGGAGGCAGCTGATCGATGTTTCTCTCTCATCGATGTTTCTAGCTCTCTCTCTCCCTTTTTCTCTGTAAAAAATTAATTATATATATATGAAAAGAAGGAAAGGAAAGGGGAGGAGGGAAAAAACTATAGAAGGCAATGAAAGGAAGTGAGTCCTTCTTGATCTTACCAAGCGCCAGAGTGAAACTCAAGTGCGTCTTTCTCATTTCTCTCCAACCAGAAAGGCGTTGACAGGAAGAATGTATGCACAGCCGAGCCGGGGCCCCCTCCTGAGAATTTCGTCCTTTTCCTGCAGTCATTCATTTGTAAAACGGGCAAAGGACAGGCCTACACATCTCATGCCCCAGCCAGTTTAGCTCAGTGGACAGAGCACCGGACTGTGGACTGACAGGTCCCGGGTTCAATTCCCGGTCAAGGGCACACGCCCGGATTGCAGGCTCCATCCCCAAGTGTGGGGTGTGCAGGAGGCAGCCGATCCATGATTCTCTCTCTCTCCCTCTCCCGTCCTCTCTGAAATTGATTAAAAAAAAAAAGAAAAAGAGGGATGACTACTTGGGATCACTCCAGCCCACAACCCGGGCATGTGCCCTGTCCCACGGAATGGAGCCGTGCCCTCCTGGTTCATAGTCGATGCTCCACCACTGAGCCACACCAGCCGGGCTGGGATGACCATTCATTAAAGACGGGGAATAGGCGACCTGTTTAGAGAACTCCATGGAGAACTAGCTTTTGGGTCCTGGGTGGGCCAGGTTGGATTCATCGAGATCCAGTTTCCTTCCCCCTCACCTGTTCCCAGCCTCCCTGGCTCCCCAGAGGGGAACGTCTTGCTTTAAAAAAGCTGCTTTGACAGAACTGGCAATTCTCTCCTTGCGGCGCGAATGAATGGCTCATTGTTCGGAAGTCATTCCACTGAGCGGGGTGAGCTCTCCTCAGACAAGGTGGGGCGCGTTGGACAAACATTATGAAGAAGTCCAGTATTTGTCTCTGGGCCTGTGCAGATAGGGGGTTCACAGAACGATATTTTGGGGTGGGGGGGACCGCATCGATGGTATGTGTCTTTGAGGACACACGGACTTGGAGGTGGGTCTGCCGTAAAGTGTGTCATAAATAAATAAAAATAAAAAATATTTTTATTTATTTATTTTTATTTTTAAAATATATTTTATTGATTTTTTTTTTTTTTTGAGAGAGGAAGAGAGAGGGATAGAGAGTTAGAAACATTGATGAGAGAGAATCATTGATCAGCCGCCTCCTGCACACCCCACACTGGGGATGTGCCCGCAACCAAGGTACATGCCCTTGACCAGAATCGAACCTGGGACCCTTCAGTCCGCAGGCTGACGCTCTATCCACTGAGCCAAACCGGTCTCGGCTATTTATTTAAAAAAATATATATTTTATTGATTTTTTACAGAGAGAAAGGGAGAGGGATGGAAAGTTAGAAACATCCATCTGCTGCCTCCTGCACAGCCCCCACTGGGGATGTGCCCGCAACCAAGGTACATGCCCTTGACCGGAATCGAACCCAGGACCCCTCAGTCCGCAGGCTGACGCTCGGTCCACTGAGCCACACCGGCTTCCGCAAGTGTATCAAACTTTTTTAAAAAAAGAGTTCAAAGTCACCTTGAGACGTTTGAAAAGGTCGACGTTTTACAAGGAGTGAAAACAAAACAAAGCAAAATGTGTAGCTAGCAGTTTCCTGACTCGCTGAGCATATTCGTGGGGGTTCAGGTTTCCGACGCAATTACACTCTCCTGGAGGCCCAGGGCCTCCTGCTCCGCTCCTAATTCCCGTTGATTTGTGAGAAGCAGAGACGTAATTTACTGGCTCAGCCAGTCCTACCATCGGTGGAGCAGAGCAGGGAATTCCAGAGAAGCAGTGAGCATGTGTCCTTGACTTCTAACCCCCTGGGCAGAGAATTTGAATTGGGGGTGAGTTAGACCTTTGGGGAAAAAGGATCACTGGGGAGGGGGTCCCCCTAAAGTTTTCACTAACAGATGTTACTTAAAAAATATATATATATATATATATATTTTTTTTTAATTGATTTTTTTTTTTTTTTTTTACAGAGAGGAAGAGAGAGGGATAGAGAGTTAGAAACATCGATGAGAGAGAAACATTGACCAGCTGCCTCCTGCACACCCCCTACTGGGGATGTGCCCGCAACCAAGGTACGTGCCTTTGACCAGAATCGAACCCGGGACCCTTCAGTCTGCAGGCCGACGCTCTATCCACTGAGCCACACCGGTTTCAGCCCCCTTGTCAATAACTTTTGTGCATTTATGCTTACCTCTGGGCGGCTTTGATTCTCCCTCCCTTACTGCCATCCACCATCCAGCCTTAGGAAAGAGTTATTCTGGAACGCACCTGTTTGAGTCAACCTCAACATAAACTAGGAGCTTAGCTAGTTCCATCAAGTCTCAACTAAACAGACTCTGTCCAGGACTGGGGATACCAGGAACATATGAAGAAGCACAGACCAGCTTTCTTACAAATTGTTCCTTAACTTAATTTGGGCATTGTTCAAGCAGGAAAAGAATGCCAAAGCCGACTTGATATTCAACAGAGGCCTGGAGATATAAATAGCTCAAATCAAGCAAATCGGTATCACCATCTTATTAGTAACAGGAGAGAAAAGGAAGAAGAAGGGAAAGACCAGACTAAAGTTTTGAAAGGAAATGTCAATTCCCCAGGGAGAGACATTGAGTGCAGGCAACATTATAAAAGACACACACACACACACACACACACACACACAAAGCAGGAAGTCGTTAAAGAGAAATTCATGATCTTGACAGGTACAGAATGCCACCCGAGTTATACAAGAAAGTCTGAATGAGATGCTAAGAGAAGATGGTTTTATTCAGGCCTTTCCCCGAAATATTATGCTTATATGCATGGGTGAGAAAAATGTCAACGAATACTTAAATCCTAAAATAATCTTTCACAATACTGTAAATGAAAAAATAGATGACTCTTTTCCAAAGACTTTGGTAAGTTCCATCCTAGACTAAGACTTAATTAAAAATATTTTTAAAAATTTATTTATTGATTTTAGAGAGAGAGGGAGGGAGGGAGGGAGGAGGAGAATATATGAGAGAGAGAGAGAGAGAGAACATGGACTTGTTGTTCCATTTACTTATGCTTTCATTAGTTGAGTCTTATATATGCCCTACCAGGAGATCAAACCAGCAAATCCTAGTGTAGTTGGTCAATGCCCTACCAAACTGAGCAGTCCCGTGGTCGGCAAACTGCGGCTCGCGAGCCACAAGCAGCTCTTTGGCCCCTTGAGTGTGGCTCTTCCACAAAATACCACGACCTGGGCAAGTCTGCTTTGAAGAAGTGGCGGTAGAAGTTTACGTTTCAACAATGTGGCTCTCCAAAGAAACGTCAGTCGTTGGAATTTGGCACTATTGCTATTTGGCTCTGTTGACAGATGAGTTTGCCTGACACTGCCCTAGACGAAGACTTTTATGGCCAATGGTTTTGCAAACAACCAAAGCTCAGGATAACAATGGAGTCACCTGGGCGGTAGGACATGAGAATGCTAAGAAAGGAACGTAAGCTTCTCAAGGACGCCTGTTACAAACACACGCTAAGCTGTTTATGGAGTCCCCACGAGGCACAGGGACAGCGGCCCCAGAGAGAGAATCTCTGCTATTTACACAGCTCTCCCGTGGCCACCTGGGGCAGGACCTGGGCGACTGGAGAGCTTTCTGTTCCTTTTCTTTCTTAATATATTTTATTACAGAGAGGAAGAGAGAGGGATAGAAAGTCAGAAACGTCGATGAGAGAGAAGCATCGATCAGCTGCCTCTTGCACACCCCCCACCAGGGATGCGCCCGCAACCAAGGTACATGCCCTTGACCGGGATCGAACCTGGGACCCTTCAGTCCGCAGGCCGACGCTCTAACCACTGAGCCACACCCGTTTCGGCTATTTATTTTGTTTCTAACTGTGCTAGTTCCATGTCCCAAGTGGACCTTGAGTCTTTTCTTTTTTCTTTTTCCTTTTTTTTTCTTCCTCTCTTTCTTTCTTTCTTTCTTTCTTTCTTTCTTTCTTTCTTTGTAAAAGCTTTTTAAAAATTGATTTTAGAGAGAGGGAGGGAGGGAAAGAAAGAGGGAGGGGAGGAGAGAGAGAGAGAGAGAGAGAGAGAGAGAGAGAGAGAGAGAGAGAGAGAGAGATCAACCTGAACCCCCCTGACTGGGAATGGTCCCCACTGCCATTTTGGTGAGATTCCAACTAACCCAGCCACACTGACCAGGGCTTTCCTTTCTTGTTCTTTTCTTTCTTTTCTTAATCAGAGGAAGTAAAGTGAAATAAAAGAGGCCACCTGGTGCGGAGGATTGAGCGTGACTGGTGGAACTGGTCTTTCTGCCTTTCTTGTTGACTTGCTGTGTGGCTTTGAGCAAGTATCTTAACCTTTCTGTGCCTCACTTGCATGAGCTCCCCATGAATATATAGCAAGGGTGTCCGTGGAACGCCATGAGGATTCACGGGGTTCACGTAGGTAAATGCTTGGCAGGTTAGCGATGTCATCATTGGCTAGCTGGTCAGCTTCATCCGTCTCTTACATCCCTGTAACTCAAGGACACTTCTTTTCTTCTTTTTAAAAAAATATGTTTTACTGATTTTTTACAGAGAGGAAGGAGAGGGACAGAGAGTTAGAAACATCGATGAGAGAGAAACACCGATCAGCTGCCTCCCACTGGGGATGTGCCCGCAACCAAAGCACATGCCCTTGACTGGAATTGAACCCGGGACCCTTGAGTCCACAGGCCGGCGCTCTATCCACTGAGCCACACCGGTTAGGGCGACACTGCTTTTCTTAAATGCCAAGTCTGAGTGTGTTCATTCCCTCAAAGAAAGGATGAGTCCTGTACAGAGAGAAGTTGGAATGAGACTACATTCTGCCCTTAATTGCCTTAACTTTTGATTTGCATTTCAATTCATTTACGACTAATTATTGAGCCACTCAGCATCATCGTTTTCACTTCTCCACAAATTGGTATGAATGGCAATCGCGTACCGTGTTTGGAGGCTGAATGAAAGCTTTGTGATCGGGGACACCGAAGGAAATTCGTTTCTTTCTGGATACTGCTACGTTCCCTTCACCCTGACGAAGGCTTGACTAGAGACTGAATTTCGACACGAAAGCCAGGAAGCGAAGATTCAAAGGTACCTTTTCAAACGGAAAGCTGGTCATGGCGCCATGCGTGGCACGCGTTTCAAAGAGGAAGATAATTGGGATTTTTAATGAGCTTTGAAAGTTTACCTCAAAGGTGGGGGTAAAAGCTACAGAAGGTACAGCACGGAGCAGTAGGCATCCATTTTCGACAGCTTATCCTACCGATAAGTCTTTCTTCTCTAACTGTGATTGCCTAGAAAAAATTACCTTTTAAAAGATTTTTATTGATTTCAAAGGGGGAGAGAGAGAGAGAGAGAGAGAGAGAGAGAGAGAGAGAGAGAGAGAGAGGAGAGGAGAGGGAGGGAGGGAGAAACATCAATGATGAAAGAGAATCATTGATTCGCTGCCTCCTGCAGACCCTATACTGGGGATCAAACCTGCAACCAGGGCCTGTGCCCTGACCAGGAATTGAACCATGACCTTCTGGATCATAGGTCGACGCTCAACCACTGAGCCACACAGGCTGGGAGAAAACAAAACAAAAAACTATCTTTCACTGAAAGTTAACTTTTCTCCTGATCTCGCTTGAGGAAATACTCCAAGGTCAGCTGTCACCTGCTCATCCCGTCCATAAGGTAACGGGCTAGTGTTGTCAGGAAATGGTACCCGAGAATCAATTCAATGCAAGGAAGAGGGCAACTACTGCCAATTTTGCTTCCCAGGCTACCAGCTAGATTTCTTTTCTTTTCTTTTTTTTTTGAGACAAGGGTTCAGAATCAGATTAAGGCAATTCTTCCTTTCCATCAAATTTCGAAAGCAGCGTGATGGGATTGCTATCTCTGGACGAAGCCGCCCTGCCCTCGCTGAATGGGATGGAAACAGCGGCATTGCATTGCAGAGGAGACAGACTCTGTCAATTCATGTGACTCCGGTACCCTGCAGGCTTCAGGGAGCCCCTGCAATATTTAAGCAGTGCAGCTCGGAGAAAAGGGACTCTGGGGAAAGAGGAAATGAAATTAACCGGACAGATCCTAATGTGGAAGGGAGACAAGTGACAAATGAAGGAAAAATGCAAAGGGCGGCAGAGAAGCAAATGGGCTCCGCCGTTGTCTGTGCCTCCTGAGAGTGTTCTAGAACTGAGATGGTAGACGGGCAGCTAACGGCGGGGCGAGGAAGAATAAAAATGTGAATCCTACTGGAATATCATGTTTGCATTATTTTCCCCCCCATTCTTTTAAAAATATATATATATTTCATTGATTTTTTTACCTAGAGGAAGGAAGAGAGAGAGCCAGAAGCATTGATCAGCTGCCTCCTGCACACCCTCTACTGGGGATATGCCCACAACCAAGGTACATACCCTTGACTGGAATCTAACCCGGGACCCTTCAGTTTGCAATCTGATGCTCTATCCACTGAGCCAAACTGGTTTCAGCTCTTTTCATACCTCTCTCTCTCTCTCTCTATCTCTCTGTATATGTATATATGTATATATGTATATATGTATATATGTATATATGTATATATGTATATATGTATGTATATTTTATTGATGTTTTACAGAGAGGAGGGGAGAGGGATAGAGAGCTATTCAATAGAAACATCAATGAGAGCAAAACATCGACCAGCTGCCTCCTGCACACCCCCCACTGGGGGTGCCCGCAACCAAGGTACATGCCCCCAACCTGAATCGAACCTGGGACCCTTCAGTCTGCAGGCAGACGCTCTATCCACTGAGCCACACCAGTTTCGGCTCTTTTCCCCCTTCTTGAGAGACAAACAAAACTATACGCACGGCCAACAAAGGAAACAGAATACTGTTGCATGGAAGTGGGACATGCACAGTCCCATTCGCCCCAAACTCTGCCCTCTTGTCCTCCCCCCCGCCTTAGGGAGCCCCTTCTCTTCCCAGGGGAAACCCTTTTATCTGAGCGATGCGAGGCTGTGTCTGCGTCTGCAATCCTTGGCCATGATTTTCTGGCTGCTGAGTGCCATTAGTCATCCCTCCTCCTCATGCCCATAAATGGAGGCCCAGCCAGCGCTGATGCTAGCGGACGGATTTAAACCAGGCATGTTCCGAGAGAGCCCTCAGAGCCGCAGGGCCGGCGCTCCGAAGCAAGCGTGTTTTGATTCATCCTCCGCCGGGGTGCATGCTGCTGGAAGACGGGTAGATCCCCTGGCAGTGGCTGCGTGTGCCTAGGCCCGTGGTCGGCAAACTCATCTGTCCGCAGAGCCAAACGCCAACAGCACAACGATGGACATGTCTTTGGAGAGCCACATTTTTGTTAAACTCCAACTTCTTCTAACGCCACTTCTTCAACCTAGACTCGCCCAGGCCATGGTATTTTGTGGAAGAGCCACCCTCCAGGGGCCAAAGAGCTGCATGTGGCTCTCGAGCCGCAGTTTGCCGACCACAAACCTAGGCCATGGTCCAGTCCTCCTAAGGGGATGTTGAGTTGGGTGTTGTTCTATGGGGGAAATTGAGGTCCATATACTGAAGTGTTAAGAAGAGAGTCTATTTCTTTCTTTTTTTCTTTTTTTTTTAATATATTTTTATTGATGTCAGAGAGGAAGGGAGAGGGAGAGAGAGAGAGAAACATCAATGATGAGAGAGAATCATGGGTTGTCTGCCTCCTGCAGGCACCCACTGGGGACTGAGCCCGCAACCTGGACATGTACCCCTGACCGGAACCGAACCCGGAACCCTTCAGTCCACAGGCCCACACTCTATCCACTGAGCCAATCAGCCAGGGCTATTTCTCTTTTAAATGTATTTAAAAAAAAAATTGATTTCAGAGAGGAAGGAAGAGAGATAGAAACATCAACGATGAGAAAGAATCGTTGATCGGCTGCCTCCTGCATGCCCCACACTGGGGATCAAGCCCACAACCCAGGCATGTATGTGCCCTGACTGGGAATCAAACTGTGACCTCCTTCCTGGTTCCTAGGTCAACGCTCAACCACTGAGCCAGGCTGACCTGGGTGAAAGTCTGTTTCTGTGAACGAACAGTTTCCTCTTCTCCTTAGATTAGAGCAGTCATTCATTCACTCGTTTATTCATCCATTCCTCCCCCTTTCCATTATCTGGGTGCCTACAGGAGGGCTCCCACGTGGGCAATGCTTAGGAGAGGAACATCCAAATGATTTTCACCAAGCCAGCACCATCTCAGCTCATTACGTAACAGCGCTGATGAGAAGAGAATCCGCTTCCATTTTTTTAAAAAATATACTTTATTGATTTTTTTCAGAGAGGAAGAGAGAGGGATAGAGAGCTAGAAACATCGATGAGAGAGAAACATCGATCCGTTGCCTCCTGCACACCCCCTACCGGGGATGTGCCCACAACCCAGATACATGCCCTTGACCGGAATTGAACCTGGGACCCTTCAGTCCGCAGACCGAGGCTCTATCCACTGAGCCAAACCGGTTTAGGCCGCTTCCATGGTTTACTGCCTCCGTCCACTCTCACGTGTGCCCTAGGAAGGGGAGGGATGAGGTGGAGGAAAGAGAAACATGGGCCAATGACGGGAAATTCTGGTTCAAGCTCCCGTTCTATCTACCGCAGAGGGGCTGAGGGATTCTGGGTAGTTGACTTAACCTCCCTGGGCCTCGCTTTGCTTTCCTTTCCCGGACTATGCGTGGGCCAGACCTCAGATTCCTCCCGTCTCTCGAATTCTCCCATCCTATGTGGGGCACACATTCCACTGCGTTCCCTCTGTGGCCAGAATAAGCCTGTGATGTATTCCCTCCAGCGTCCCCTGGCCCGCTCCGGCTGCTGAACCAAATATGACCAAGAAAGAAGCAGGAACATTTGGTGGCGGGCACAGCCCAGAAGGCACACAGGATGGAGGTCAAGGCCACCCGTGGCAGCCTCTCAACCCAAGGGCGACGGCATGACCAACTCACTTGTGAGCTGGCGGGCGGCCGTCCAGAAGGATGGAAATGGCTGTCGGCAGGGCCAACATTCTTGGCTGGTACGCTTTTTTTTTTTTTTTTTTTAAATAAACAGCGAAAAGAGGAACAGCCTTTTCCACGTGGATGGCTTAATTTGGTTCCCGTACCGCCGGAACACGTGCTGTTGGGGTAAAAGATGATGTGATGGAGCACGCATTTAGCGCAGGATGGATTAACGCGCCCCAATAAATGAGAAAGTGGTCTGTGCAGTCACCGGTTAGGAATTTTTATCCTCGCCGCTCGCCTCTGCCAGGGGATGGTTGGGAGTCATTAGAGCAACATTTCCACCCCGTCTGGCCCCTGGTCAGAGTTTTCCCTGAAACATAAGCTCTCTGCCGGATCCGCTGTATCGCTATGAATGGACGAAGGCAAACGGGTGAGCCGGCTGTGTCTTCTTTCTGAATCCTTTTCCAAGAGGGTTCCATATGTCTGATTATTACTTTTCCAAGAAAGAAAGAAAGAAAAAAGCCTCCGCAGCAAATGTTCTTCGGTTCATGTGGAGAAGAAGTGAGGTGCATGTTTTGTTTTGTTTTTTTAAAAATATATATTTTATTGATTTTTTACAGAGAGGAAGGGAGAGGGAGAGAGAGCTAGAAACATCGATGAGAGAGAAACAGCGACCAGCTGCCTCCTGCACACACCGCACCAGGGATGTGCCCGCAACCAAGGTACGTGCCCTCGACCGGAATCGAACCCGGGACCCTTCAGTCCGCAGACCGACGCTCTATCCACTGAGCCACACTGGTTTCGGCGAGGTGCATGTGATATAATGATAGTGTCATCATGCGAAGACAATGAACCTTATGCTAGTAGTTACTAGAGGCCCGCTGCTTGAAATTCATGCAAAGAGGAGTAGGCCTTCCTGCCTTAACCGGTTTGCTCAGTGGATAGAGCGTCGGCCTGCGGACTCAAGGTCCCAGGTTCGATTCTGGTCAAGGGCATGGACCTTGGTCGTGGGCACATCCCCAGTAGGGAGCACGCAGGAGGCAACTGATTGATGTTTCTCTCTTATCGATGTTTCTAACTCTCACTCTCCCTTCATCTCTGTAAAAAAAATCAATAAAATATATTTTAAAAAATTAAAAGAGAGTAGGCCTTTCTTCCCCCGGCTGCTAGCACCCACTTCCCACCAGCACCCAGCCCTGGCACCCGGGACTCAGGCTAATTAGCATATTCCGTTTTTATCATGGCGGATGATTTGTTTTCACCATGCCTTGCATGAACTCACCAGTCCTTGGCTCTCTATTCCCCTGTCTCCACTTGTTCTAGGGTAGGGGTGTCGAACTCAATCAGAGAAGGGGCCAAAATCTAAAATCCAGCCTAAGTCGCGGGCCAAATGGTTTACTGAACAGTCATAAACTGTCATTGTGATGGAAACGCAGCGGAGTGCAGTGATGACAGCGCGGTGCGGGCCACATTGCAAGGCCTGGCGGGACGGATTTGGCCCGCAGGCCTTGTGTTTGACACATGTGTTCTATGGCAACAAGGGCATTCTCTTGGCAAAGGTGTTCTCACTCAGGTGCTCGGAGCTTCTGGAACAGGAGACGTGGTGATGGGGAGCGGTAATTAGCCAGCGTGGGTGGCAATTAGCGTTTTCAAAGTGCACCCTGTTTCGGCGGAGGCCACCCCAGTTCTGCGGGACTGGCTGTCGGTCTGGCCCGGCCGCAGGTTCCAAAGAGAAAAAAGAAAAACTCACCATGGAGTCTGAGACCAGGAG
This sequence comes from Pipistrellus kuhlii, assembly GCF_014108245.1. Taxonomy (NCBI): domain Eukaryota; kingdom Metazoa; phylum Chordata; class Mammalia; order Chiroptera; family Vespertilionidae; genus Pipistrellus; species Pipistrellus kuhlii. The sequence goes on from NW_023425524.1 coordinate 1,357,227, forward strand.
AAGCTTTTTATAGTGAAAACTGGGCCACCCGGGCCTATTATAGACCAGCCGGCCGGGCATGGACCAGGCAGGACTCTGTGGAGCTCACTCCTTTTCCTTCTGGAAGGAGACACATGATCTCCTCCGTCATAACTATAATTTGAACGGTACACCCCTCCACCTTCAAATAAAGCCCCATAAAACTTCTTCTGCCTGGAGCTGCTCCTGGCGTCCTTGGCTAGCTCCTCCACTTCGGGTGAGATCCTCCAGGAACAGGAGAACCCAGCCACAGACCTTTCTCCAGCCTCGTCATCCTTTTTTATTTTTATTTTATAGAAAACGCAGTCCCTTCCTTGCCTGCTCAGGATCACGAGGAAGAGCCTGCGGCCTGTCCTCCCATTGCACATTTTTATGACAGGATTGCATTTGCTTTTGGGCATTGGAAACCTCCCCCAGCTGTGCCTTCTGGCTTCCCAGACCCCCCCCCCCTGACCCCCCTCCCCATTCGACCCGAGATGGATTGGCGTCGCCAGCATGTGCCACCGTTTTATACTTTTTTTTATTTATTTTTATTTTTTTAAAGGAGGTGATTTCAAGGCGGAACGTGAGGATGTGAATGGCGGAGAAGGGATCTCTCCCTCCCCGCCCCCGGCAGGAATTCCCTTCTCGCTGGTGACGAGGGCAGAGGGGGTTTCGCGGCGGCTGCGTGTCCCCCACCCCGCGCCCCGCGCGCCCGGGATGAGGTCATCGCTCTCCACAGGGGCCTCCCGGGAGCGCGCAGGGGGGAGTCCTCGGCTGGAAGGGGGCGCAGCGAACAATGCCGACCCCAGTGTCCATGTGCACCCCCTCCCCGCCCCGGGGGGATGCCCGGGGCCCCCGGAGTCCCCCGTTATGCGTCCCGATCGCCGCCTCGGGGCTCCCCACACCGGTGCCCAGAGGTCCCTGCGTCCCGGCCACAGCGGGGGAAATGGGGGTGCGAGGAACCTCGGCGGAGGGAGGGGAGGGGACACGGCCCGATCCCGGGGCTGCAGGAGGCTGAGGGGGCGGCCCGATCCCGGGGGGCTGCGGGGGGGTCCGAGGGGCTGCGGGAGGCTGCGGGGGGCTGTGGGGGGGTCCGAGGGGCTGCGGGGGGCTGCGGGGGGCTGCGGGGGGGTCCGAGGGGCTGCGGGGGGCTGCAGGGGGCGGGCTGCGGGGGGCTGCGGGGGGCTGCGGGGGGCTGCAGGGGGCGGGCTGGGGAAGCAACAAAGAGCCCTGCCGCCCGCCCCGCCCGCGCTCCCTCCGCAGTCCGCGGGGCCGGCCGCCGGCGGGTGGGGAGCGCCCGGCCCCTCCCCGCGCCCCGCCCGCCCCCGCGCCCCGGGGGGAGGAGGGGGAGGAGGGGGAGGAGGGGGAGGAGAGACAGGGGGAGGAGGGGGAAGACGGGGAGGAGGGGGAAGACGGGGAGGAGGGGAGTAGAAGGGGGAGGAGGGGGGAGAAGAAGGGGGAGGAGGGGGAAGACGGAGAGGGGGAGGAGGGGGAGGGGGGGGAGAGGGAGGAGGGGGAGGAGGGGGAGGGGGGCAGAGGGAGGAGGGGGAGGAGGGGGGGGGGCAGAGGGAGGAGGGGGAGGAGGAGGAGAAGGAGGAGGGAGGAGGGGGAGGAGAAGGAGGAAGAGGGGGAGGAGGAGGGGGAGGAGGAGGGAGAGGGGGGAGGCGGCGCCTGCGTGCTCCTCGCGCCCCGCCCCCCGGGCTCCCGGCGGCGGACGGCGCTCCCGGCTCCGCTCCCCCCGCGGCGGCCGGTGCGCACGGCCTGGGAGGCGGGCTCCCTGCGGGCGGCGAGGAGCCCGGCGGCGGCGGGCGAAGCGGAGGCGGCGGCGGAGGAGGAGGACCGGGAGGAGGAGGAGGACCGGGAGGAGGAGGACCCGGAGGACCGGGAGGATCGGGAGGACCCGGAGGACCGGGAGGAGGACGAGGCTGAGGAGCAGGCGCACGGCCGCCCGGGACGGAGCGCGGCCCGGCCCCCGCCTGGCCCGGCGGCGCGGCGGACATGGAGTAGCCGCGGCCGGAGCCCCAGCCGCCGCCGCCGTCCCCGCCGGAGCCCGGCCCTCCGCGTCCCCGGCCGCCGGAGCCCGCCGGCGCCATGAGGTGAGGGGCCGGGGCCGGGCGGGGGCCATTGTGCCGGGGCCGCCGCTCGGACCCGCCTTCCCTTCCCTCCCCGCGCCCGGGCCGCGCGCCCTCCTCCTTTGTCCCTTCCCCGCTCCCTCTCTCCCTCTCTCCCTCGTGGGGCGGTGGTGGGGGCCGGAGATGTGCGGACGGGAGGGTCTCTGTGCGGCTTCCCCCCCCTCCCGTGGGTGCCCCCCTGTGTGCCCCCCTCTCCCCTGGGTGCCCCCCTGGGTGCCCCCCTCTCCCCTGGGTGCCCCCCTGGGTGCCCCCCCTCCCCTGGGTGCCCTTCTGGGTGCCCCCCTCTCCCCTGGGTACTCCCCTCTCCCCTGGGTGCCCTTCTGGGTGCCCCCCCTTCCCTGGGTGCCCCCCCTCCCCTGGGTGCCCCCCTGGGTGCCCCCCCTCCCCTGGGTGCCCCCCTCTCCCCTGGGTGCCCCCTGGGTGCCCCCCTGGCGCCCGGGGTTCCCCGGCCGCACTCCGGTGCGCGCCCGGCTCCCCGCCCCCGCGCGGCCGGCCCTCCCCACCGGGGCGCGCAGGGGGGGGGGGGGTTCCCGGGAGCAGGTCTTTCCCCCCAAATCTGCACCCCCAGCCCCCCTGCACTCCGAGAGCCCGGCTCCGGCGTTTCCTTTAAAACGGAGGGAAAGTTGGGGAGGCCCGGGATCTCCGCTGCGGGATGGAGCGGCCCGGGGGGCCATTTCCCGATGGGGAGGGCGGGGGAAGGGGGAGAAGGTTTATGGGGGGCCCTAGAAGGCCGGGACAAGTTAGTTGTTTGGGGGCGTGTGTGAATGGGGGCGGCGGGGGTTTGTTTGCAAAAAAAACCACACACACACACACACACACACACACACACACACACACAAAAACCCTTCCTCCCCTCCCCTCCCCTCCCCTCCCCGCCTCTGGGGCAGCCCTTGTTGCAATGCAGCAGCAGCTGCTCCCTTCCCCCCTGCGCCCCCCAAACTCCTCTGTGATCAATGCGACCAGCTGAACGTGCTCACCCCCCAAGGCGGGGCTGATGGACCTGTTTCTTGGCTGCCTGTGGTGTGACATGTTCCTTTCTGTTGTCCTTGTCTCTCCAGTGGCGTTTGGGGGGGATACGCTGTGGTGGGGGGGTGTCCTTTATTGAGGCCCCCCCCACACCTCCCACCCCCCAGGCATTGGTGTGCCCATCACCTCCTTCCTTTGGGGCTTGGTGAGACCTGGGACCAGGTGAGCCTGGGCCGGTCCCGTTCTGCGCGATCATCCTCCAGGCCCTGCCAGCCTCTCTGGGTTGATTGTGTGGATTGTGTGGATCCCGGCCCCTGAGCTCCTCCATGTCTGCGCCCTGGGAGGGATCGTCTTACCCGGCCCCTCTGGATGGGAGTCTCTCCTTTGTGTGCAAGATGAATGGCTGACGATGAATGCCAAGACCACCTCCCTCATGTCATGCGATGAACATGCGAATGGTAGACCTGACCGGTGCCTTCGGCCCCGGCGAGAAAATGTCATGTCATCGGAATTCTTTCTCCCATGAAGTCGGTTCCCCTTTAACGTGTGTGTGTGTGTGTGTGTCACGGTGGAACACTGTCTCGTGTCTTTAAAATACGTTTTGTTTTGTGTATGTGTGTGATATAGCCGTCTGTGTACCTCGGTGTAATGTCAATTTGAATTCATGTTCTTCTCTGATTTCCAAGTCCTATAGGTCTTTAGCGCGTGGCCTTAAAAACTGTTAAGATGCTGTGTCTCTAAGCGACTCCCTTCTCCTCCGGGATTCCACATGCGTTATTTAAAAATGTGATGGATCCGTTTAAAAATAGGATTCTGACATACAAACCAACACCGAATATATCTATCTATCTATATATATACGTGTATGTATCTATATATCTATATATCTATATATATATATATGTATCTTTGTAAAATACAGCTTGGAAAACTTGAGCTATTCGTTTTTTCTTTTCTTTTTATTTTTTTAAGATCAAGTTCCTAATGTCATTGAAAACTCAGAAACTACAGTAAGATACATGCTGTGTTGTGCCTTACTCTGCACCGCTCATTTCTCCTTTTAGAATGTAATGTTCTCGGAGTCTTATAGATCAGAAGCCATTGTGTTTTTTTGTTGTTTGTTTTTCCGCCCCAAAAAAACTTTTGGGTCAACTTATTTCAATCCCCGAGCAACATAAAACTGAGTGAAACAGGGATATTTGGAAAGAAAATGATGGTGAGGTTTTCTAATTAAAAAAAAAAAGTTGCCAGGACTGGGTTGGCTCAGTGGATAGAGCGTCAGCCTGCGGACTGAAAGGTCCCGGGTTCGATTCCGGTCAAGGGCATGTACCTTGGTTGCAGGCACATCCCCAGTGGGGGGTGTGCAAGAGGCAGCTGGTCGATGTTTCTCTCTCATCGACGTTTCTAACTCTCTGTCCCTCTCAATTCCTCTCTATATAAAATCAATAAACTATATTAAAAAAAAAAAGTTCCAGTGTAGAGAGTATTCAGGAAAGTGTGTGATCTCCCTATCTACCTGTCACAGGTAAATTATGTTTTTATTGAAGAGTGCCTTTCCTGATAAAAAGGGACGTACTTTTTTCTGCTCTTTTCCTGATTGGATGCAGAGAGGGAGGGTTCCTGAGGATGCTTCCCAGGAGCATATAAATGCAGGTAGAACGCGCTGGTCCACAGGCCCAGTCCGCAGTCATGCTTTGCAGGTGAATTCTGAATAATTTACAAGCAGGACTGGATGAGCTGTTCGCCTCGGAAGGCATTGGGTCCCTCGGTAGGCGGTGTGTGGAAGGCGTGTATGTACACGTGTTCTCTCGGTTATCCGTGAGCGTAGGCTGGTCTGGTTTGGGGGGTCAGGGCTGTCTTGGGCTGAGATTGCCGGGATGTTTTGGTGCCGTGGGCTTTTGAGGTTATATTAATATTTATTTGGCTTTGTCTCCAGGATGTCGCAGGACGTAACGGCTATACTATTCAATCGGGCCTATTTTAGTTTTATTAAGGAGTAAGTTCTGATGTTTTCAAGGCCACCCAGAAATAGGAGTGCCTAGCCAAAACCGGTGTGGCTCAGTGGATAGAGCATCGGCCTGTGGACTGAAAGGTCCCAGGTTCGATTCCGGTCAAGGGCCTGTACCTTGGTTGCGAGCACATTCCCAGTAGGGGGTGTGCAAGAGGCAGCTGATGGATGATTCTCTCTCATCGATGTTCCTAACTCTATCCCTCTCTCTTCCTCTCTGTGAAAAACTCAATAAAATATATTAAGGAAAAAAAGAAAAAGAAAAAAGAAATAGGTAGGAATTTCCACTTAAGCTGGTCAGGGTTTTCTGCAGAGAGGACGTGGTGAACACCCGTATTTTCCGGCGTATAAGACGACCCCCTAATATTTTTTTACAGTTAAAACATAGGTTTAGGCCTATATTCGCTGTATAAGACTCCCCCCCACTTCAAAGGAAAGACTTACTTTGCCGTCAAGATCTGCAGGTAATTTTTGTGCAGTTTTGGTCTTTTGCCCCTGATTTTCGGTTGACTTTTTTTTTTTTCGTTTCAAAAGTCGTCTTCTATGCCGGAAGATACGGTACGATACAGTTTAAGAAGTGGCAGATAAGATCTCTTAGACGGCTTTTAATTTTAGGAATAGCGTGCCTGCCGAGATGCAGTGTAATAATTAATCCCCGCACAGAGGGGACGTGAATCATCGTTCTCCACGTTACAGCCTGAGAGGCATTCTCCACGCGGTGAAAGCAGCGCATGGGATGGGATTCCTTCTTAACGCGCTGCCTAAAGACAGATGAGAATGGGAAGAATGAGAAGGTGCATTTGGTAGACAGAATAGTGGAAGGGTTGAGAGCCCTCCACACCGGTATTTTTAGTGGAACATCCCACGTTTTGGTGTATTCCTTTTAAATAATTGCTTTTAAAAGAAACACACACACACACACACAAAACAACTAAGTGGTTAGTTACTCAAGTTTTTATTTTTTTAATAGAAAGAGGAGCTTGTTTGATCTGACACAGTTGCGTGTGGCTAAGAGGAGCTCGGGATGTTGGGTGGACATTCTCGGGTCCATATTCCATAGTCCGAGCCGAAACCGGTGTGGCTCAGTGGATAGAGCATCGGTCTGCAGACTGAAAGGTCCAGGGTTCGATTCCGGTCAAGGGCATGTGCCTTGGTGGAGGGCACATCCCCAGTGGGGGGTGTGCAAGAGGTAGCTGATCGATGATTCTCTCTCATTGATGTGTCTAACCCTCTATCTCTCTCTCTTGCTCTCTGTAAAAAAATCAATAAAATATATATTTTTTAAAAATAGTCCGGGATGTCACTCCCTGCCCGGTGACGGTCTCATGTAAAAAGCTGTAGGGTTGTGAGGACAATGCATCCAGGCCTCTTCCTCGCCGCATGACCTTGAGCTGATCACACCATTTCACTGATTCATCACTTAAACCAGTGGTCGGCAAACCGCGGCTCTCGAGCCACCTGCAGCTCGTTGGCCCCTTGAGGTTTTAGCGTAGGCCAGCTTAGGAGTCCCCTCATTATGTTCATCACAATGTACCTCCCTAGATACAGTAGTTTTAAGTTTAGAAATTTTGGCTCCCAAAAGAAATGTCAGTCGTTGCACTGTTGATATTTGGCTCTGTGGACCGATGAGTTTGCCGACCACTGGTTTACACGATGTGAAAACGGATAATTTTTTACTGGGCAGTGAGTCAGTCGCTCATAGGAGAGAAGGGGCTTTGGACACTTGTGCCCAACAGTTGTGTTCCTCTTCTTACGTTGAGGCTGAATGATCTAAAACTTGTGGGCAGTTGGCGTCATCTTTCCGGGCCTCACATATTCCAGAACGGCAGCAGGTGACATTTCGTGTTCCGAGCCCCGTTGGAAGCGATGGTGCAGACATCCTGGTGGAGGCATTTGTGGGCGCGGTGGGGCGGCGTGCCACGATTAGTGAGTCGTGTTTGACGGGACGTGGGTCCCAGGGGCCTTGATGGGGAGTGTTCCCTGGCATGCTACTTGTTTAATTATCTGTGATCTAGTCCAGCTAATTTTATTTTATTTTTTTATTTTATTTTATTATATATGTGTGTGTGTGTATATTGATTTCAAAGAGGAAGAAGGGAGAGAGAGAGAGAGAGAAACATCAATGATGAGAGAATCATGGACCGGCTGCCTCCTGCACGCCCCCTGCTGGGGATGGAGCCCACAGCTCAGAGCCTGTGCCCTCGCCCAGGAATCGAACCCTGTCCTCCTGGTGGAGCCACGCCGGCCTGGCTCAGCCGCCTTCTTTTTATGGTCACGGAAATAACGCATTACCGTTTCCTTCCTCGGGTATTTTTAGTCTTCGGAATTCTTTTGGGGACTTTGTGACCTTTGTGTGTGGCGGTGGTGAGTGTCGTAAACACTCCGGAGAGGGGTCCGAGCCAGGCGTGAGCCGGGTGGTAAACGTGGAGAGGATCCTGCTGTGTTGCGGGACGGTGGTGTCAGGTGGACACACACAGCCGAGCCTGCGGCCCCGTGGCCTCCATGTGTTCCTGTGGCTGTCGGACGCGTGGCTTTCCCACGGAGGCTTCTTTCAGGGGCAGGAGCCAAGTCGGAATGAACATGGAGCCGCTCGCCGAAACCGGTGTGGCTCAGTGGATAGAGCGTCCGCCTGGGGACTGAAGGGTCCCAGGTTCGATCCCGGTCAAGGGCATGGACCTTGGTGGCGGGCACATCCCCGGTGGGAGGGGGTGTGTGCAGGAGGCAGCTGATCGATGTTTCTAGCTCTCTAGCTCTTTCCCATCCTCTCTCAAAAAAAAAAAAAAAAAAATCAATAAACTATATATATAAAAAAATAAAAATAAAATAAAACGGAGCCACTCATTGCCTTCCCATCGTAGGTGTTGATTCAGTGGGCACCTCTCGCATGCAGGGGCGCGGATGAGCGGGGAACAGGGACCACAGGCCATTCATTAGTCAAGGCTCCCGGGTCCTCCTTAGTCTGTGTGGAATCAGCAACCCCCTCTCCCCCAGGCAGGCCCCCGGCGGCCAGGACTGAAGGCCTTACAGTAGGGGTGTCGAACTCAATCAGAGAAGGGGCCAAAATCTAAAATCCAGCCTAAATCGCGGGCCGAATGGTTTACTGAACAGTCATAAACTGTCATTGTGATGGAAACGCAGCGGAGTGCAGTGATGACAGCGCGGTGCGGGCCACATTGCAAGGCCTGGCGGGACGGATTTGGCCCGCGGGCCTTGTGTTTGACACATGTGCCTTACAGCGAACCGGCTGCTGGGCTGGGCTCCTTACCTGCGGGCAGCTTCAATCCCAGGGGCCTGTAGAGCTCGCAGGACACCCAGTATTTGTCAGGAGCGTGAGAGGTGTTGGGGAAAGGTGATTTCCGTGCGTATGTGGCTGTGGGGAGAGGAAGGGTACGTATACTCCTTCCTGGCCACCGTAAAGCTCCAGAGTCCCCTGGAGGGCTCCACATGTCCTGGTCTTCCTCATGAGACCCGGGAGGAATGGAATGGAAGGGCCCCCCCGTTCTGTGTTTTGGGCCCTTTTGAAGCCAGGGACTCGCAGATATTTCTGTGCGGCAGGCTTCACGCATGCCTGTCGGTCCAGCTTATTTTCTGCGCCGTGGCGGGCCTGCTATGTTTGGAATCTTCCCAAGTCCTTCAAGTACCAATTCCGCCCCTCCTCCCCTCATTTTTTTGTTTTTTTTTTTTGTTTTTGCAATTACAAATAAAGCTGCTATGATTGTTCAGTGGATCGGTGTGTAATCCTCAGGAAGGAAGCTGCCGGAGTCGGCTTGGGGCGCCAAAGAGAATGCGACAGGCCGGGTGGCTTACTCCACAGAAACTTATATATATATATTTAATATTTTATTGATTTTACACAGAGAGGAATTGAGAGGGATGGAGAGCTAGAAACATCGGTGAGAGAGAAACATCGACCAGCAGCTTCTTGTACATCCCCCCACTGGGGATGTGCCCGCAACGAAGGTACATGCCCTTGACCGGAATCGAACCCAGGACCTTTCAGTCTGCAGGCCGACGCTCTATCCACTGAGCCAAACTGGAGAAACTTATATTTTCAAAGGTCCATGGGAGCTGGAAGTCTGAGATGACAGTGCTAGGATGATTGGGTGGAGAGAGAGAGAGAGAGAGAGAGAGAGAGAGAGAGAGAGAGAGAGAGAGATTGATTACTACTTCCTCTTCTTACATGGTCACCAGTCCTACCAGATAGCATCCCACCCTTAGGATTTCATTTCACCTTAATTACCTGCTCCTGAGAGCGCTCTCCCCAAATGAAGCCATCTGGGGGGGTGGTGGGGGGGTGTCGGGCTTGACCGTAGGAATGGTGGGGGGCACACTTCAGTCCCTAGCAGAGAGACCCAGGTTGTGTGTGTGTGTGTGTGTGTGTGTGTGTGTGTCCGTGCAGACAGCTCGGGCGTAAGAAGCTGATCTGGATAAGGCTCTGGCGGTTTATAGATAAGCGAGGGGGCGGATTTCCAGGAGAGCTCTCTCGTGATTTCTGGAAAGAGCAGTGCACAGGGCAGCTTCTGCTTCAGACCGGCCCCGGTGAGTCTCACCAGCACCCCATTTCCAGAGGAGGCTGGGGGGGGGGGGCAGCAGTGCGTGGGAGCTGGGGCGGTGGAGGTGCCGTGGCAGGGAACAGGGTGCGGGCTTTGGGGGTAACCCGCCTGTGAACCCTGTTTTGACATCTGGCGAACTGATTTTCGAGTAGGCTGTGGTTTTTTGAGATCGGGATTTCTCCTGTAAAAAAAAATAAAAAAAAATGGTAATGACGTTTGCATTGCTGGGGAAACTAAACCAGAATTTATATTCAACCCTGGCATAGTAACGCTTGGCACGCATGAAACGGGCCAGATAAGGAGGAAAACCCTGCTTCGGTGAACGTCTGACGGCTCCTAAGTTGATGTTAGGAAGGGAACAAGCACTGTAAGTGGGACAGCTGGTTCAGAAACGGCTCAGACATGTAAACCGATAGCCCGAGCTGGTGTGGCTCAGTGGATAGAGCGTCGGCCTGCTGACGCAGGGGTCCCAGGTTCGATTCCGGTCAAGGGCGTACGCCCGGGTTGCGGGCTGGATCCCTAGTGGGGGGCGTGCAGGAGGCAGCCAGTCAATGATTCTCTCTCATCATTGATGTTTCTCTCTCTCCCTTCCTCTTTGAAGTCAATAAAAATAAATTACACACATACATACATACATACATATACATACACACACACACACATGAACATAGAGTTACTGCATGACCCAGCAGTCCCACTCCTAGGTCTGGATCCAGGAGAAATGTACATACATGTGCACACCAACATTTGTTCACACACGTGCTGGCAGCATTACTCAGAACAGCCCCCACGTGGGAAGAGACCCCCAAGGATCCCTGGAGAGTAAACTTTCGCTCCATTCCGAGTGGAATGCTGTTTGACCATCAGAGGAATCCAGTGCGATTCACGCCACCATGCTAAGGGGAGGGAGTCGGACGCACAAGGCCCCGTGTTGTATGCTTCCACCGGTAGGAATTGTCCGGAAGAGGCAGATCTGTGAGGACAGAAAGAGGGCGAGGGGCTGCCAGCGTCTGGGCCGAGTGAAGGAGGAGTGGGAAGTGGATGTCACGGGCACGGATGGGGTTTCTCTGTGGGGTTGATGCCGATGTTCTGGGATTGGACAGTGCCGATGGCTGCCCAGCCTTGCCAATCTACTAAAAACCACCGAAGTTTATGCTTGGCAAGAGTGGATTTTACGGCCTGGGAATTATCGCTCGGCCCCCACTCCCCTGCCCTCGGACTATTTACGAGTATTTTCACTTACAAACTAGAACGTAGACTAGCAGAAGAGGGCCTCGTACGCTTGGCATTGTTTCTGACGTTTTTCTTAACGTTGGATTCATATTTAATTTTTTAAAAATTATTTTATTGATTTTTTTTTTTTTTTTTTTTTTTTTTTACAGAGAGGAAGGGAGAGGGATAGAGAGCTAGAAACATCGGTGAGAGAGAAACATCGACCAGCTGCCTCCTGCACACCCCCTACTGGGGATGTGCCCGCAACCAGGGTACATGGTTCTTGACCAGAATCGAACCTGGGACCTTCCAGTCCGCAGGCCGGCGCTCTATCCACTGAGCCAAACCGGTGAGGGCTGGATTTGTATTTTTAAATGAACATCTTCCTGTTTCCTGAAGAAGGGAGGCGGAAGGCGGAAGCCCGGGGGGTTTTCTGTGGGTGGAGCCAGGCGGAGGGGCGAGTGGTGGGGAGGCCCCGGCCGGGCTGCCTCGGAGCCCTACCCTCTCCCTGGGAAGGAGGCAGGCACCCCTCTGGTGAGCCCTGTTCCGGGCCACGGATGCCTCCATCCCGGATAAAATCCACGAGGCACGTCCAGCAGCATCTTCAGAACACTTGGGCCTGGGCGGTGCGCGTCGGCCATCACAAACACCTAGAAAGTCCTGTCTCGCCAAAACCGGTGTGGCTCAGTGCATAGAGCGTCGGTCTGCGGAGTGAAAGGTCCCAGGTTCGATTCCCGTCAAGGGCATGGACCTTGGTTGCGGGCACATCCCCCGTGGGGGGGTGTGCAGGAGGCAGCTGGTCGATGTTTCTCTCTCATCAATGTTTCTGGCTCTCTCTCTCTCTTCCTCTCTGTAAAATATCAATAAAATATATATTAAAAAAAAAGAAAAAGAAAGTCCTGTCTCTGGGAAGGACTTGGGCCGTTGGAAATGCTTCTGGAACACCGGGCCTCGGCAGATAGCACGTCTGATGAGATAAAGTCAAAATGGCAACCGCTAACTTAGCTTCCCCAGGCCCCGGCCTCCTGCCTCTTTTGGTGTCTGCATTTTTATTTTTTTGTGTCCGCGTTTTTTATTTTTTATTTTTTGTGTGTGTGTGTCTGCATTTTTTATGTGTCAACCTGGCAGGGAAGCGGCTTCAACAAAGAGGCCGGGCACACGAGGGAAGTGGAGCGGCCGCTTGTCAGGTCAGGTCTCCGTGGAGGACGGGTTTAAATAACGGGGCTCGGCTGGGTGCCTCCGAGAGTCCGCCTCGTTCTTTAGTCCCCGGCTGCCCCCTCCTCTCCGGTCCCAGTCCTCCCCTCCCGTGAGGCCGGCGGGGCCAGGGGACTGTTGCGTTTCCAACAATGGTCACACTGGAAGGGATGGTCATTCCTCGGTGGCCTCTTGAATGGCTGTGTTTGCGGTATTTTAAGAAAACCAGTGACTGTTGTCCAAATGTCTGGTCACTGTGTGTGTGTGTGTGTGTGTGTGTGTGTTTTAATTTATTTTATTTTTTAAATTACTTTTTCCCTTCCACGATAAAGCAGTACAGGTTTCGCATAGATTTTTAGGAAGTATGGAAAGTACAATATAAAGATCTGAATGCAAACCCTCCAGAGCAGTGTTTCCCAAAGTGTGGTGCGCGCACCCCCAGGGGTACGGGAAGAGTTTGGTGGGGGTACGCGTTGCACCGGAGTTTGGTGGGGATATGCACTGCACCGTGCTTAGCTGCGCCGAATTCTACGTTCTCATGAGCACGAGGGGTACTCAGCCTTACGAAAATTATAGAAGGGGGACACGTATGTCAAAAGTTTGGGAAACACTAGGTCTAGAATGTTGATGTGTCGATGGGTAGCTTTCTACGTGTTTGTGATGCATACGTGCAGCCATCTGTGTGCTTGTATGTGTGTCTGTGTGCTTTCAATGAAACGGAGATCATACTAGGTCAAGGTGACATTTTACGATATTTTGTCACCGGCCCCTTTCCGTCTAATGCTTATCACTAAATACAGATCTGCAGGGTATTTATACGTAACTGCACAGGATTTCCACCATGCTTTGGATATGGTAGCCATAGACTTGGAGAGATTCCCCCACTGTTTGTGGTAAAAAACACGGCTATGAACATCTTTGGATATCTGTCTTCGTGCACACGTTGGATATTTTACATCTGCACATCTACACGAAAGGAAAGAGCAAGATGCAAATGGACCGTGCCTCCGTGACGCCCACCAGCCAATCAGGAGCGAGTATGCAAATCAGCCCAAACACAGACGGGTCTATTTGCATACGAAGGCACCGAGGGGCGGGGTGTCCAGCGCAAAGGCGGCGCTGGCAGCTAAGGAAAGAAGTCCCAATCTTGCACGCATCTTCATGCATCGGGCCTCTCGTGTACTTACATTTTAGGGCCCATTCCTAGGAGGAAAAATCAAGGAGCATTTATTTTTTTTCCTTTCTCGTACGTGTCAGCGGATTCTGGCAGGACAGCCTCCATTGGCTCCTCACGTCCAGGCCACTGTCACGCCCACCCGAACAGTCAGTGTCTCCTCTTCTCCGTTCCTGCCCTCCATTGGCCACGAGTCAGCCGGAATGACCTTCACGGGGAAATCAGATAACTTCCTCCCTCGCTACAGCCGTTGTGGCATCAGGATGCTCTCCATCACCAAATCAAAGCGATGAAGGTCCTGCTTGATGGGGCTGAATTTGGAGAGTAAGGGAAATGAATGGACTGAAGCGAGTTTTATCCGTTTTTGATACACGTTACCCAGTCAGCAGCGGGCGGGGAGAGAGAGCCAGTTCCCCCCACGTTCTGGCTCATGCGGGGCCTGGTCCTCAGGCTCTTCCGTCTTTGCCAATCCGATCGGCCCCCGGCGTTATGTCGCCGTTTCAATAGGCGTTTCTTTGATTGCAGATCGAGTGGAACGTGTCCTCGTGTGCTTATTGGCCGTTGCTGGTGTTGTGTCCATCCCCTGTGCCTGTGTGTGTTGCCTGTTTTCTCACTGGCATGTTAGTTTTTCTTTCTTTCTTTTTTAGAAAAATATATATTTCATTGATTTATTACAGAGAGGAAGGGAGAGGGATAGAAAGGGAGAAACATCGATGAGAGGGAGACCTCGATCAGCTGCCTCCTGCATGTCCCCCACATGCCCTCAACCCCGGCATGCGCCCTTAACCGGAATCAAACCCGGGACCTTGCAGGCCGACGCTCTATCCACTGAGCCACACAGGCTCGGTAGGGCCCTGGGCCCATGCTTTTAACCAGTAGGTTCCAAGGCCTCTCTCATGGTTAACTGCTGTGAACGAAGGTGTACATTTGAGTTTTCTGAACGTTGATGTGTGAGCATCAGCCATTTATTTTTCTTTATGATTTCCTCCTAGAAAGTCCCTTTATTTTCTTAGCATCCAGAACAAAGCCTGTGTAGAAGGAATTGACCCAGAATAGGAGCAAACGTCCCAGAGATAGCAGGGGCAAGGAGAAAAGGCTCCGTTTTGGAGCGGGGAACATGGTTTAATCTCGAAAAACGAAACAAAAGGATGAAAATGTTCGTGTTACGGTTGCAACTATGTGTTCATTTTTGGAATGGCAGAAGAATGAGTCAAGTGTTGGTTGCTTTTTTTTGTTTTTTTTTTCCCCATAGTTTTTCTTAAAAAGTTGCAAGATGGCCAAAACCGTTTTGGGCTCAGTGGATAGAGCGTCGGCCTGTTGACTGAAGGATCCCAGGTTTGATTCTGGTCAAGGGCATGGACCTTGGTTGCGGGCACATCCCCGATAGGGGGTGTGCAGGAGGCAGCTGATGGGTGATTCTCTCTCATCGATGTTTCTAACTCTCTATCCCTCTCTCTTCCTCTCTGTAAAAAATCGATAAAATATATTTTTAAAAAATTGCAAGATGGCATGAGACTGTTTCGTTCCTGGTGCCACGGGCTTTGCCCGGACGGCCCCATCGGAAGGCATCTTTGCCCAAAGTGTCAGCGCTTCGTAGATACTCTGATTCTTTGCTTTTGACCTCCTGTTCTCTCATCTTTGTCGCCATCTCCACGTATTAACTGGTGGTGATGAGTTAGGATGTTTTCAGCTGCAAATAAAGAACATTTTCTTTCTCTTAAATTGTATTGAATTTGCGGGAGAGGGGGAGAGAGAGAAATATTGATGTGCGAAACATTGATTGATGGCATCCTGCACGCTCCTCCACCAGGGAGGGCACCCACATCCTGGGTATGTGTCCTGACCAGGAATCGAACCTGTCACCTTTTGGTGTATGGGACGACGCTCCAACCAGCAAGAACTTTTTTATTTTTAGATATGTTTGTTTTTTTTTAATATATATTTTTATTGATTTTTTTTTACAGAGAAAAAGGGAGAGAGAAACATCCATCAGCTGCCTCCTGCACACCCTCTACTGGGGATGTGCCCACAACCAAGGTCCATGCCCTTGACCGGAATTGAACCCAGGACCTTTCAGTCCCCAGACTGACACTTTATCCCCTGAGCAAACCGGTTTCGGCAGGATTACCTTTTGTGTCCCAAAGAGCTGACACATTTTTCTCACTGATCCCAGGATCGGAAGACCCACCATATGCCTGGCACAGGGCATGAGTCTCTGGCTGTAGATTGCAGTGTCTCTGAGACTAGCCTTTGGGTAACTCAGCTTTACCCACACAGGGTACACACCTAGTGGGCTAGCCCCCAGTGGTCAGCAAACTGTGGCTCCCGAGCCACACGCGGCTCTTGGGCCCCTGGAGGTGGCAGGGCAAGTCTGTGTTGAAGAAGTGGCGTCAGAAGAAGTTTACGTCTAAAATATGTGGCTCTCCAAAGACATGCCCATCGCTCTGCTCTGTGAATTTGTGGACTCATGAGTTTGTCGACCACTGAGCCCCTGACTGCCCTCCCCTGCCAGCCCGATTGCCCCTAACTGCCCTCCCCTGCCGGCCCGATTGCCCCTAACTGCCCTCCCCTGCTGGCCATGTTGTGTCCACATAGGGGCGGCCATCTTGTGTGTAGGAGTGACGGTCAATTTGCATGTCACATCTTTATTATATGTTCAATTACATAGGACAACTTTTAATATTCTCTCTCTGTGTAAATCAAGTAAGTAGGTAATCGGATAAATAGCAGCGATTGCTTGTTGCTCGATTAGAGACGGGCCAGGCAAATTGCCAACGGCTTCCCGTAGTCATTTTCATTGACTGGATTAGAACAGGCCTGGGGGTTGGCACCGCCATTGCAGCGAGGGAAGACGATGCTCGGCTGATCCCACGGTTGGCCAATGACAGCGGAGATTCAGATAAGTCCCGTGTCACCCTGGAGACCTCATGTTTTGTGTGTTTTTTTTAATAATTAAAAAAAAAAATTATTTATTTTTTTTACAGAGAGGGAGAGAGATAGAAAGCTAGAAACATCGATGAGAGAGAAACATCGATCAGCTGCCTCTTGCACACCCCCTACCGGGGATGTGCCCGCAACCAACATACATGCCCTTGACCGGAATCGAACCCGGGACCTCTCAGTCTCCAGACTGACGCTCTTCCACTGAGCCAAACCGGTTTCGGTGCCTCTCGTGGTTTTACCTTCCAATGACCGTGTCTCAGATTTCATTTTCCGTCCTTAAGATGCTGTCCAATCCCAGAGTTGGCATAGGAAGTCCCCGTGGGGAATGCTGCAGGTGTGGGCTGGATGGATGGAGTGAGAGACTTGGCGTGGCAGGTGAATGCATGGGACCTAACGTGCTGCATCCTTCTACACACTATTCTTCTAACCCTTACAGCTGCCCGGCAGGGTAGGTAGCCTCCTCCTTAATGCCCTTGCTGCTGGCGAATACGAGGCTAGTGAGTGATGGAACCTGGACCTGAGCCCAGCCTGGTCTCACTTGCATACCTGTAAGTGCTCTCTCTCGCCCTCTGTCTTTACGTGATGTGTGAACGTTTTCGGGGGGGGACTCACCTCTCCAATGTGTGGGCTCGGGGGCCGGGGGGAGGGTTCGCGGTGGGACCGGGTTAGCGTGTCCTCGAACCCCGATGTTCACCAAGTGTTGTCTTTAATCCAAAGGTGCCAGCCTTCATAGGTATTCCACTTCACGTAGTAGCGGCCCGGTGCACGAAATTCGTGCACAGAGGTGGGGGTGGGGGTGTCCCCCTCAGCCCAGCCTGCACTCTCTTCAGTCTGGGACCCCTTGAGGGATTGGGCCTACACGGGCAGTCAGACATCCCTCTCACAATCCAGGGCTGCTGGCTCCCAACCGCTTCTGCCTGCCAGCCTGATCACCCCCTAACCACTCCCATGCCAGCCTGGTTGATGCCCTAACTACTCCCCAGTCAGCCCGAGCGCCCCTAACTGCCTTCCCCTGCTGGCTATCTTGTGGTGGCCATCTTGTGTGTTGGAGTGATGGTCAATTTGCATATTACCTCTTTATTCTATAGAGTTATATAGGCTAAGGAGCTGGTGTTGTGGTAATGTACAGATTAATTTAAAAGCTTAGTAAATTCGAAGTGCATTGAAATCAGGTTTTCTCAGACAAACATGTGTTAAAAGTAGAAATGAATGAACTTAAAGAGGCCGTCTCGTCTTCCGAAGGGCTGAGAACCACCATTGTAAATTGATTTTCTCTGTAGTCAAGCCACCGGTATTACTTTGGTGGGGCTTGGCCGCGGTTTGACTTTCTCAAAAGGAAGGAGGAACTCTTCAAAGAATAAAAGTATCTAAAGGCTTTGCAAGAATCGCTGCAAATGTGTTTTTTTTCTTCTTGTTGTTCTCTAGATAAAGTAGATTTATGTATATTAAAAAAGTTTTGTGAAACGTTCCTAGTCACCTATATAGGCAATCTGTAAAAATCGTTCAAATGCATTTTAAGGGGGAGAACATTTTCATGGCTGGGAAATTATAGTTCTTGGTTTTTAGAAAGGATCCGGTGACTTTCTTTGGAAACCAGGAGAGGAAAGATGTGTTATGCTATGACGTAGGATTGTTTTGTTAAAAAACACACACACACACACACAAAAAAAACCCCCACACAACTCCTGCCGATGATGCTTTGGAAAGAAATGTGTCCAAAAATGGCATAGCATATTTATTTAAAAAAAAATTTTTTTTTTCCTAGTACATAAAGAAACACTGAGAGGGGAGGCATAATGGATAATTCAAGTTGTGTACGTAGGCTGGAATTTGTGCTTGAGATTTTTATAGTTTTAGAATGTATATCCTTTAGGCTTCTGATGCCTGTCTGTGCAAATGTGTTTGAGATTTGTGCTTGAGATTTTTAAAAAATATATATTTTATTGATTTTTTTTATAGAGAGGAAAGGAGAGGGATAGAGAGTTAGAAACATCGATGAGAGAGAATCATTGATCCGCTGCCTCCTGCACACCCCCTACTGGGGATGTGCCCGCAACCCAGGTACATGCCCTTGACCGGAATCGAACCTGGGACCTTTCAGTCTGAAGGCCGACCCTATTCACTGAGCCTAACTGGTTTCGGCTGTGCTTGAGATTTTATAGTTTTAGAACGTATATCCTTTAGGCTTTCTGATGCCTGTCTATGCAGATGTGTTTGAGATTTGTGCTTGAGATTTTATAGTTTTAGAATGTATATCCTTTAGGCTTCTGAGTAGTCTATGCACATGCGATTCTGCATCCCTTTTCCAGCCCCGATGGGGTTAACGGTGGCCTGGCAGAGCCAGAAAGGGAGTCCTGTGCTGTTTCAGGCTGCAGAACCTTGTTGCTACGCAACCGGCATTGCCAGCCAGCGTAGGGTATGGCAAATTGGTATTCTCCGGCCCTTTCCACCGCACGCTCATTCTGTAATCCGAGAGAAGTGGTTTTGAGCTATTTTGCAAGTTTTTTTTTATTTTTTTTTATTTTAAAAATGGGCATTTAACGATTTTCGCTGCTTTTTTTGGGTCACGGGTTACGCTTTGAATGGGCTGGAAGCCGCTTTGCTCTGTTTGCAGAAGGCACAGCACAGTGCTGTGTTCGGAGGGAAAAAGGGTTTTATAGATCTGTGTCCAAGCTGCTTCAGGTTTAGGGCACTCGCTTTATTCTGTTACTGCAGGAAGGGCGAGATTGCCAGCTTCCCAACAAGGGGAGTTTTGTTTGGAAATTCAGGTTAATCTGGACATCAGAGCTAGATGACCATAGCAACCACGAATTATTTTGAAATTTATTTGGAATAGTGCAGACCCAGGATCCCTTAATTGGTGATGATGAATTTTTATAGGAATCCTAAACTTATAGAGTTTTCTGTGGAAGCCTAGAGTTTACTTTCTTTCTTTTTAAAAAAAAATATATTTTATTGATGTTTTACAGAGAGGAAAGGAGAGGGATAGAGAGTTAGAAACATCGATGAGAGAGAAACATCCATCCGCTGCCTCTTGCACACCCCCCACTGGGGATGTGCCCACAACCAAGGTACGTGCCCTGGACCGGAATCGAACCCGGGACCCTTGAGTTCTCAGGCCGAGGCTCTCACCACTGAGCCAGACCGGTTTCAGCTATAGTTTACTTTCTTTCAGGAGAACTTAAAATGTTTTCATAGCGAGTGGGTGATGGGGATACAACATAAAATTAACCATTTTAACTGTGTGTAAGTGTCCGGTTCTGTGGCATTCAGGTTGTTGACATGGTTGTGCAACCATCATCCCTGTCCATCTCCAGAACGGAGTAAGCAGCTAGTTAGGGATGTAGTCTCGGCCAGTGGTCGGCAAACTCATCAGTCCACAGAGCCAAATATCAATAGGACAACCGATTGAAATTTCCTTTGAGAGCCCAATTTTTTAAACTTCAGCTTTTTTTAAAAAAATAATATATTTTATTGATTTTTTACAGAGAAGAAAGGAGAAGGATAGAGCATTAGAAACATCGATGAGAGAGAATCACTGATCAGCTGCCTCCTGCACACCCCCACTGGGGATGTGCCTGCAACCACGGTACATGCCCTTGACTGGATTCGAACCTGGGACCTTTCAGTCTGCAGGCCGACGCTCTATCCACTGAGGCAGACTGGTCTCGGCATAAACTTCAGCTTCTTCTAACGCCACTTCTTCAACATAGTCTCGCCCAGGCCGTGGTCTTTTGTGGAAGAGCCACACTTAAGGGGCCAAAGAGCTGCATGTGGCTCGCGAGCCGCAGTTTGCCGACCACTGGTTTAGGCTCTCTTCGAAATGCTTTAGATAAATTGATTAAATTTCATCTTTATAACAACCCGGTAAGGTGAGTACTTGCGTTATGTCACCAATGAGAAGACGGAGAGGAACACGCAGTAGACACATGAGTGGGCCCAGAATTCTCAGGAATTACTCTTTCTGTCTAGTGCACATGTGTCAAACACAAGGCCCGCGGGCCAAATCCGTCCCGCCAGGCCTTGCAATGTGGCCCGCACCGCGCTGTCATCACTGCACTCCGCTGCGTTTCCATCACAATGACAGTTTATGACTGTTCAGTAAACCATTCGGCCCGCGATTTAGGCTGGATTTTAGATTTTGGCCCCTTCTCTGATTGAGTTCGACACCCCTAGTCTAGTGGGTAAGAAGAATTTCAACATTATTTTTTTTTTTTGGTAGCTTTACCCAAGTAAAGTGAACACACGTGAACTGTGGTTTTGAATTTCGAATGGATTTTGTTTGGCCTATCATAGTTTGGACACTTTTCTCTCTCTAAATATCGGAAAAGGATACCCTTTGTATTTTATGGTATGGCTAATGAAAGGATAAACGTTACGGCTCATCATATAGAAAGGATTTAACTCCCCTTTTCAAGTATGTTTCTGGGCCATTTTTCCTGTTGGTTTTTCCATTAGCGTGTGTGGAGAAGGCAAATGATTTTCTGGTAGTTTCATACAAATACACTGAGTGGCCAGACTATGATGATCTCTGAACGCATAATAATCTGGCCACTCAGTGTGTGTGTGTGTGTGTGTGTGTGTGTGTGTGTGTGTATTAGAGGCCTGAGTGCATGAATTCGTTCATGGGTGAGGTCCGGCCAGCCTGGTCAGGGAGAGGGGACATGGCCAGTTGGCCGGCCTGCCTGCTGGTGGAACTCCTGGTCGAGGGGGACAATTTGCATATTAGCCTTTTATTCTATAGGACAGACACTGAGTGGCCAGATGATGATGTGTTCAGAGATCATCATCATCTGGCCACTCCGTGTGTATAGGAAGGCACATTGCTATTAGGAACTGCAATGGGGCAGCATCAGAAGTCTATTATTTTCTAAGTTCATGCTCTTTTGCTCTGGCTGGTGTGGCTCAGCTGGTCGGAGTGCCATTCCCTACACCAAAAGGTGGCAGGATTGAAAGGGGGGAAAAAACAGTATACGATGGCCTTTGAACTTGCAGTCGATGGCTTTTTGCTAACGCTGCTTGACACAGCATCTTTATCCCCACTTTTAACTAAAGATCTTCCCCCAGCCCCCAATATTCCGGTAGATCTAATACCTTGAGACTCTTGGACTTTGATCTTTCCTGAATTGATACCCTCCCATCTGGCTCAACCAGACTTAACGCTATGGCAGTCGGTTTGCTTTTCATTCCTCTTCACAGTTTAAAAAAAAAAAAATGTTTCCTCCTTATATTTTCGTGTATTTCTATATGCATTTGATTATACTCCGTGCATTTTTTGCCGCGTTCACATGGTATAGTTTGCATTTTCTGTGCTTTAAAAAAAAAACGGATCAGAATTTTATTAGTTGCATATTTCACTGTAATTTACCCATTTTCTTTTAAGTGGCTATTTACATGGTTTAAAGTGATTCTGTGTAATGAGTAATGCTTTCATGGACCCAAAGGGTTTTTTTTTTGTTTTGTTTTTTTCTTTTCTTCCTAATTGCAGACTAATTTCCTTTAGATTTCCGGAAATAGTATTAGGTCTCTGAAGAAACAAAAACCAGTTTTAAAAGCTCTTGAATTGCCCTAGCCGGTGTGGTTCGGTGGGTAGAGCATCGGCCTGCAGACTGAAAGGTCCTCGGTTTGATTCCCGGTCAGGGCACCTGCCTTGGTTATGGGCTTGATCCCCAGTGGGGGTGGGGGGGTTGGGTGTGCAGGAGGCAGCCGATCAAGGATTCTCTCTCATCATGGATGTTTCAGTCTGTCTCTCTCTCTTCCTCTTCCTTCCTCTCTGAAATCAATAAAATCATATTTAAAAAAATAAGTAAAAGCTCTGGAGTCCCATTGCCAGAAGCTTCCCAAAAGTGTGTGGTCCCAGCTGGCAAATACACGGGGTGTCTCTCTCCCCACAGCCAGTAGCTGCAGAGCGTGCTTGGACGCTGACCTTCCAGTCCAAGAAGAGGTGACTTCTGGTCCTGCTGGGACTTGCAGCCCGAATTCCACCTCGAGGGATGACTGGATGGGATCGGGGTTGAGAGAAGGAAGGCCTGGCTACCCGCTTTTCTGCTGCTTACACTGCTTTATTTATTATTATTTTAAAATATATTTTGTTGATTTTTTTTTTACAGAGAGGAAAGGAGAGGGATAGAGAGCTAGAAACATCGACGAGAGAGAAACATCCATCAGTTGCCTCCTGCACACCCCCCCACTGGAGATGTGCCCGCAACCAAGGCACATGCCCCTGACCCGAATTGAACCCGGGACCCCTGAGTCTGCAGGCCGATGCTCTATCCACTGAGCCACACTGGCTCTGGCTTAAACCGCTTTTTAAGTTTAGTTCTGTGTTGATGCAGTCGCTGCTCAGGTGGGGTTTCATGTGACATATTTTGGGTGCATGCTGGCATCGGGGACAAAGCAACGTGTGTTTCAAACGCCATTCCCCGTGGACACCAGGGCGGGCCTGTCCTCCCCCGGCCCCTGGGCTCCGTGTGAGGGTGGAGGCGGCTGAAACCAGATTCTATCGCTGCCTTGTCTGGGGGCTGCTGCCTCCTTGTAGCCTCAGCCACGGTCACACCTTTTTAAAAAATATATATATTTTATTGATTTTAAAAAATATATATTTTATTGATTGTGATACAGCCATCTCTCCAGCTCATAATGAACGCCTTCAGTAAATGTTGTCAGTGTCTGTTTTGTAAATAATGTAAATAATGTCGTGTTTGCTCACACCCTTTCCCTGGTAGTTTGCCATTTAGATTCCTCCCGTCCGCCCTTCCTTTGGCTAATGTTGCAGGAAGCGCTTTTCGGATATAAAGATTTTTTTTTTTTGTTTCTTAGGGCTGCTTCCCAGAAGGGGAAATAAGAAATCGGGCGAAGATATGAATTATTTATTAGCGGTGACCAGAACACCGCGCCTAATGGATTGTTTTTGGTTTCTTTTCCGATGAGAAACCAGTGTGTGGAGAGTGCTTCCTTGTATCCTGGCCTGTAGTGAAGGATGACAGTATCTTTTTCTGAAAAAGTACTAAAACCCCCCCAAAAACCCAAGTAAATGCATTGTGGGTAAAGTACATATATTATAATCTAAAAGGTGGCGCGCACAGATGCAGTAACAGTACATCCATCCACCCAGGTTCCTGGTTCAGGTTGCTCAGGTCGTTTTATGGCTTCGCGCAGGGGTCGGCAAACTGCGGCTCTCTGGCCCCTTGCGTGTGGCTCTTCCACAGAATACCACATGCGGGCGTGCACGGACAGTGCGATCGGAACTTGACCTTGACCCGAATCGAACCCGGGAACCCTGGAAGTGTGCTTGGATGCTGACCTTCCAGTCCAAGAAGAGGTGACTTCTGGTCCTGCAGAAGTCGGTTTCCGGCTCTCCGAAGAGATTTCCATCATGGGGACCGTGGATATTTGGCTCTGATGACTCATGAGTTTGCCGACCCCTGTCCTAAGAGATTGTTGTTGGTTTTCTTCCCAAAAGGAAAGACACGAGGAACTCCTGTATTTATTATACCTACCCCTAAAAAGGACCTGTTTTTCCGTTTCTCCGTTCATTTAGCGGAATAACGGTGGTTGTTATTTCGCTCCGTGTGCACTGTTCCTAGAATCTCTGTTGGCCTCCACACAAGTATTTGCTTATTAGAAGTTTCCAGCCCGAATAGACAGTCCTGGGAAGAAGGCTTTGCATCGTTTTTTGTAGTTGGATCAATACAAGGTAGTCAGATGGACCCCTTAACACTGCGTGCAACTGTCCTGTCTTTCAAAATAAACATGACTCACAGCCTAGGCCGTTGGTAGCCAGCGCGTGTCTGTTGTGAATGTGGAGGCATCTATTAATACATAGCAGTTCCCTTCCTTTCTGAAACGGAAGCTTGATACTAGAGGTAGTGGTAAGCTTCCGCTTTGGAGAAAGAAAAGCAAGGTTATTTGTTGGACGGTATGCTTTCCTGGATTTTCTCTAATTTGGAGTCCTCCTATAGCATTGAAAATAATTTCATAGAAGTTGCAAATGACCATCTCTGAAATAGCTTGTGTTATAATTTTAATAGCATATAAGCTACCTTTTCAACATGTACCTCGAACAGTGATAAAGAGCTCTATGTGGCCCTGGCCGGTGTGGCTCAGTGGATAGAGCGTCGGCCTGCGGACTGAAGGGTCCCTGGGTTCGATTCCGGTCAAGGGCATGTGCCTTGGTTGCAGGCACATCCCCAGTGAGGGGTGTGCAGGAGGCAGCTTGTTGATATTTCTCTCTCATCGATGTTTCTAGCTCTCTATCCCTCTCCCTTCCCCTCTGTAAAAAAACAAAAACAAAAACAAAAAAATCAATAAGATATATATTTTATAAATAAAAAATAAAATAAAATAATAAAAGGTAACAGGAGACTTTTTGCAGCTAAGTGGCTTAGGAGGGCAGCCAAGGAAAGACAACTAAGCCGCTCCAGAAAAGAATCTTTCTCCATTAAAGCTGTGGGACGACCGAGAGCTGTGTCATGACCTTGAGAAAACTGTAGTTTCTAAATTTTTTAGCCAAAGAGACTATCCCCTTTAGCCGTCGGGAAATCATCGTAAAAAGAACCCTTCAACTATCGTGGCACGCATCACATATCGCGAGGAAAAGAGAAAGGATAGTTCCCAAAATTACAGTGCAGCCATAACCATGGTTATTCATTTTTTATTTTTTATTTTTATGAACCGCATTACCCATCGATTCGAACGTCGCCTTCGGCTAAATGACTTCTTGAACATGAGCTGGGCAGCGTGTGTGTGTTGTTCAGCCCCGTTCCTTTTCGCCGGCAGATGAGGCTCGCGTACATGCTTTGGAACCCTGTATTTTTATTTTTATTTATTTATTTTTATTTATTTACTTTGAATATATTTTATTGATTTTCCACAGAGAGGAAGGGAGAGGGATAGAGAGCTAGAAATGTTGATGAGAGAGAAACATCGGCCAGCTGCCTCCTGCACACCCCCTACTGGGGATGTGCCCGCAACCAAGGTACATGCCCTTGACCGGCATCGAACCCGGGACCTTTCAGTCCGCAGACCGACGACGCTCTATCCACTGAGCCACACCGGTTGTGGCTGAACCCTGTATTTTTAGACGTGCTGTTAGCATCACACAGCTGCCGCCGCCAGGAGATGTATGCGAATTAACTCCGGGAAATAGGATCAGGAGGGAGGGGCCCGAGCCAGCTGAGCAGCAGCCACCCTGTGAGCAGATGGGTAGGCACGCCATGCTTGAGGTGGTTCTGCAGTCCTCCCTTCGTTTAGCTATTTCTTTTCTTTTTCTTTTAAACTTTATTTTTTGTTGATTTCAGAGAGGAAGGGAGAAGGAGGGAGAGAGAGAGAGGAGAGAAAGAGATAGAAACATCAATGATGGGAGAGAATCACGGATCAGCTGCCTCCTGCACGCCCCCCACTGGGAATCGAGCCCGCAACCCGGGCCTGTGCCCGTGATCGGGATGGAACCTGTGGCCCTTCAGTCCGCAGGCTGATGGCGCTCTGCCCACTGAGCCACACCAGCCAGCGCCGTTTAAGTCGATTTTAATGATGTGCCCCTGACGGGGAATCGAACCTGGGACCGATCAGTCCTCAGGCCGACGCTCCATCCACGGAGCCACACCAGCCAGGGCCGTGGAGGTCGATTTTAATGATACAAATGCCGCCGGAGCAGGCCCAGCAACGTGCTGTCAGCATCACACAGCTGCTGCCGGGAGAGGTATGTGGAAAACACGTCAGAGAAAAACAAAAAGCAAACCCGCAGAAGATGGCATGGACGCACCACCTTTTACAGCCGTTTGAGAACCACGGCCCTTGAACTTTGAACCTGGCGGTGGGCCAGAGGGGCGATGTGATATTTCTGCATTTCTAGCCTCGCCTCAACTTTTTTTTGTTTTTGTTTATTCTCAAACCGAGGATATTTCCCCCCCCCCATTACTTTTTGAGAGAGAGAGAGAGAGAGAGAGAGAGAGAGAGAGAGAGAGTAGAAGGGAGGGAGAGAGAGAGGGAGGGAGGGAGAGACAGACAGATGGACGTACGGATGGACGGACAGGCAGGCAGGCAGATACTGATCGTTGATTGGCTGCCTCTCGAGCATGCCCCTACCGGAGGCGAGGGCGCGGGAATGAGCCTGCAACCCAGGCACGTGCCCTTTGACCCCCTCGGTTCCAGGCCGGCGCTCTAACCATTGAGCAACCCAAGCCCGGGGTTCGCCTCAGCTTTTACTGCTGTGCACCCACTGTGTCCGCTTCTTTTTTCTTCTTCACTCCCCATGTTTGACGTTTTATTTTGTTCTGCAGCTGTTCCACCGGCTTCTCCTTAAGGCAGGCTGAAAAGAGAGTGGTTTTAGCCGAGACCCTGCAGGAACAATGGGTGTAACTCTGCAGGTGGCAGCCAACAAGCGGCCCTGGCTGGCTGATCACCCCACTTTGCTGGTAACATTAAAAAAAAAACCAAAAAAAACCCCACAGCACAGAGGCCCTCCTTGGCAAGCAGCGTTTCTTTAAAAATAAAATAAAAGTAATAAAATAAAATAAAAGGCAGTAATTACCGTTCTACCTTGCCTGAACGTTTGGTAGGAGTACAAGACCTTCCCCATCGCCGTGAATGCAGGGAGGTTTGCGTGTGGCTGAGGACGGAGGATAAAAGCAGGCTGCTGGCTTTCCCCGCCCGACGAGGGCCCGTGACTCTCCTGGATCGTCACGTTCTCAGCACACTGCCCCGAGTGCGTGCACCAGACACCGCGCGTGTGCGCGGTTCCGAGACCCGCTCCGCTTTCATCCTGCGTGTTTCCGTGTCCGACTGCCTGCTGTTCATACGTGTTCTTCTTTTTTTTTTAATTTATGAATTTTTTTACAGAGAGGAAGGGAGAGAGAGAGGGAGAGAGATCAGCCAGCTGCCTCCTGCACACCCCCTATCGGAGATATGCCCGCAACCAAGAGGCAGCTGATAGATGTTTCTACCTCTCTATCCCTCTCTCTTCCTCTCTGTAAAAATTCAATAAAATGTATTAAAAAGAAGAAGAAGAAGAAGAAGAAGAAGAAGAAGAAGAAGAAGACGTTTAAGTTTACAAAATGTGGCTGTCCAAGGAAATCGCAATCGTCGTCCTGTTGATATTTGGCTCTGCTGACGAATGAGTTTGCCGACTGTTGGTCCGGTTCTTAGAATTTGTTGGAGCTGGTTTGTGCCGAGGGGGACCTGGTATTCCCGGCCCGGTTGGAAGAACAGTATGTGGGAAAAGAGGCGGTGAGAGCCGCGCTGCCCCAGCGGGAACGGACAGCCTGTTTTTCTCGCAGGGCAGAATCTCACCACCTCATAACGTTCTGAGCGGGAGCTGGCAGCCGTCGAGCGTGGACCGTCGCTGCCAGACGATATAAATAATCTGGCCAGGAAGCACACATGTCCAAGAAATGCTCTTGGAAAATGATGGGTTTCCCTCGGGATGATGGGAAAACCAGGCTTGCTTTCCCGCCAGCGGCTATTTTTGAAGCAGGAGCAGCATCCGCTGGTAATAAGGGTGGTTTCGCTTGGCATCCAGGGTACCTGAGTCTCACATGCGTAGGTGTCTCAACTTAAAAAAAATAATAAATTAAAAAAATATATATATATATTATAATTGATTTTTTATAGAGAGGAAGAGAGAGGGATAGAGAGCTAGAAACATCGATGAGAGAGAATCATCCATCAGCTGCCTCCTGCACACCCCCTACCAGGGATGTGCCCACAACCAAGGAACATGCCCTTGACCGGAATCGAACCTGGGACCCTTCAGTCCGCAGGCCGATGCTCTCTCATCCACTGAGCCACACCGGTTTCGGCTTTATTGATTTTTTTTTATAGAGAGGAAGGGAGAGGGATAGAGAGTTAGAAACACCCATGAGAGAGAATCATTGGTCAGCTGCTTCCTGCACACCCCCGACTGGGGATGTGCCCTCCACCAAGGCACATGCCCTTGACCGGAATCGAACCTGGGACCCCTCAGTCCGCAGGCCGACGCTCTATCCACTGAGCCACACCGGTTTTGGCTAGATTGCATGTTGAGGCCGGTT
This sequence comes from Pipistrellus kuhlii, assembly GCF_014108245.1. Taxonomy (NCBI): domain Eukaryota; kingdom Metazoa; phylum Chordata; class Mammalia; order Chiroptera; family Vespertilionidae; genus Pipistrellus; species Pipistrellus kuhlii. The sequence continues at coordinate 1,385,438 of NW_023425524.1, forward strand.
TGTGATCTCGGGTTAGAAACGCTTACGAGGCAGCTGTCTAGGTGGGTTTGGCGCGTGGGAGACGCGAGTGGAGCTTTGGAACAGGTTTCGGCCGCACCCTGTGCGTGGGACCCTTCACGGTGGCGGTGGGTGTGCTGCTGAGCGGCGGGGGGAGGGATTCCTCCCTCCGCCCCGTACACACGGGTTACGTCCAGCCACGCATCGTCTCCCGCCCATTCAGCCGAAAACCCACCGAGCGGGGATCGGGGTGAATGTGGGGAAACAACACACTTTGCCCGTCTTTTGTCTTCTCGTTCACGAAGCTGTGAGAGCGTGTGTGACGTTACATCGTTCATATCCCCGTTGGGAAGTCGGGGAATAAATTAGCTCCTTTGTGGAGGGAAGGCTGCTCCGGAGTTTACCTCCCCATCCTACTCCCGACAGTTAATTGTGAAAAATTTAACACAGGAGGACCGTGGGAAGATGTATTCACTAAAAATCTCTATAGTCACAGCCTTGATTCTGTATTAACAATTGAAGATTCATTAAAAAAAAATTAAAAAAAATATATATATATTATTGATTTTTTTTTTACAGAGAGGAAGGGAGAGAGACAGAGAGTTAGAAACATCGATGAGAGAGAAACATCCATCAGCGGCCTTCTGCACACCCCCGACTGGGGATGTGCCCGCAACCGAGGTACATGCCCTTGGCCGGAATCAAACCCAGGACCCCTCAGTCCGCAGGCCGATGCTCTGTCCACTGAGCTAAACCAGTTTTGCTTTATCACATATCTAACCATACAAACACACACACACACACACACACACACACACACACAACTTATTTACCCTGATGCACTTATTTTTATTTATTTATATTTTTAAAATATATTTTATTGATTTTTTTACAGAGAGGAGGAGAGAGGGATAGAGAGCTAGAAACGTCGATGAGAAAGAAACATCGACCAGCTGCCTCCTGCACACCCCCTACTGGGGATATGCCCGCAACCAATGTAAATGCCCTTGACCGGAATCGAACCCGGGACCCTTCAGTCCACAGACCGACGTTCTACCGCTGAGCCGAACCGGTTTCAGCCCTGATGCACTTATTATGCTGTCCAGAAGCGCTGGAGCAGCTGGGGTGGTGCAAAATGCCTGCGTGGTCACAACAACGCAAGTGTCTCGCCCAGCCCCTGGCTGCTCGGTGCCTGTGTGTGCAAATGAACCCTCCCCCTTTGCTGGGTTAATTAGCATACTCACTCCTGATTGGCTGGTGGGCGTCGCGGAGGTACGGTCATTTAGCATGTTACTCATATTAATGTAGATGATGATGATTATTATTATTATAATTAAAGCCATTTCGTATTTCTTAGAAACTTGAGTGATAGGTAACTGTGTGGTCTCCATGGGAGACTTTGCCTTCCTACACATTTGGAACGGCTGCCTCCCAGATGGTCTTGCCTCGCGGACAAGCGTGTGTGCTGCCGTTATTTGTGTCTGTTGTTTGTCAGCGACATTCACAGTGTTTCCCTGCGTCCCTCCCTCTGTGCGCCGTGACAGCACCTCCTTGTTACTAGCAGGCGGCTTCTCCCTTCCTTCTTACTCACAAGCTTTTTTTGTTTTGTTTTGTTTTGTTTTGTTTTTCACGAAATAGAAGAGGAGAAAAGCTAGTTAGTATTTCATAAATGTGCCTGATAGCAGAAGCCCCCGTGGCTCATGGGACCTGTACTGGTCATAGCAGAGGTGGGTTAACGGAACTCCTTCAGGCTTGGTGCCCTTAAAGGGGACGCAGACCTTTGCCTGCATTCGCCTGCTTTACACCGTCCGTGTTCATCCTAAAGCTTCTTTTCCTGTTCGCCCGGGGATGGGAAACCCACGTTATTATTTTCTTTCCTAAAGTGATGCCCGTCTCTTAGCTGCAAAGTTTCAGCGTTGGCTTCTGTAACGCGGAGAGAGAACGTGAGGCCTGAGAGAGAACGTAAGAACTCCTTTTTATATTTGTCCCACAGTTTATTTATTTAAAAATTTTTTTTAAATAAATTAATTTTTAAAAACATATTTTGACTTTTTACAGAAAGGAAGAGAGAGGGATAGAGAGCCAGAAACATTGATGAGAGAATCATCGATCAGCTGCCCCCTAAACACCCCCCACTGGGGATGTGCCCGCAACCAAGGTACATGCCCTTGACCGGAATCGAACCCAGGACCCTTCAGTCCGCAGGCCGATGCTCTATCCACTGAGCCAAACCGGTTTTGGCTGTCCCACAGTTTTCTTTAGAGACCCCACCTTTATTAGGAACTTGCTGGAACATTCACTTCCTTCCATAGAAGTTCTGTATACCCACATGGCACAGTTACAAGCACAGTCTCGATGTTGGATCCAGGTCTCGATAGGTAGGATTGCATTCGATGGAGTCAGGTACTGAACAAGTGTTGAAAGCTTTGACAGGTAACGATTAGTGAGTGACGGCTCTGAAAGGAAGTTGCTATTTCCAAAGACTCACCTTTATTGCGACCTCGATACATAGCACCTCCCGGAATAGCCGAGCCGTCTTCAATGTGCTTGACCACCAGGACGCTTTCCATCCACTTGGTACCGGAGAAAATAGAATTTGGCAACGATCCCCGTTCAGGAAATTCGATTGTATTCAGGAGTGAGTTACTGGACCAAGTCACAGAATTGTAAGGCCGTGTTGTGGTCGTCATATTTTTAAACAGTCACCTCTCTCCAGCCTTCGGATGCCATATTTTATTTTTTTTCTATTTTAATTTAAAAAAAAATAGGTATTTTATTGATTTTTTACAGAGAGGAAGGGAAAGGGATAGGGCCATCGTTCCCTTGTGGTTTCTAGCGCCTGATGGTTGAGGGACGGCCAGTCGGCCAACTCTGATATATGCACGTAGCCTAATTTTAAACGTCTCATGTTTGCTCTTTTTCTTTCCCCTCTGCTTGTCCTAACAGTGAACAGAGTATTTGTCAGGCACGCGCGGCTGTGATGGTTTACGATGATGCCAATAAGAAGTGGGTGCCGGCCGGCGGCTCCACGGGGTTCAGCCGAGTCCACATCTACCACCACACGGGCAACAACACCTTCCGCGTCGTGGGCAGGAAGATCCAGGACCACCAGGTGAGTGTCCGGCGGCGATCCCCAGGCCGTCTCACGTAAGGTGACCAGCCGTCCCGCTTTCGGCGGGACAGTTCCACTTTTTAACCATTTTTGTCCTGCGTCTCACGGCGTTGTAAAAAAGTCCCGATTTTTGGAAGGACCAAAGACTGGCACGGGTGGGGCGGGGCTGTGTGATTTCACGCACTGGGCTTCTAGTTTAAAAATAATTATAAAGCCGAAACCGGTGTGGCTCAGCGGATAGAGTGTCTGCCTGTGGACTGAAAGGTCCCGGGTGGGAAGTGTGCAAGAGGCAGCTGATCGATGTTTCTCTCTCATCGATGTTTCTGACTCTCTATCCCTCTCCCTTTCTCTCTGTAAAAAAATTAATAAAATATATTAAAAAATAATAATAATTATAAAGACGCCTGCACAAGGCAGGCAATTTCCAAATGAAAACATTGACTTTGTTTTTTTAAATATATTTTATTGATTTTTTTACAGAGAGGAAGGGAGAGAGAGAGCTAGAAACACCGATGAGAGAGAAACATCGATCAGCTGCCTCCTGGCATATCCCGCTACTGGGGGTGTGCCCGCAACCAAGGTCCATGCCCTTGACTGGTATCGAACCTGGGACCCTTGAGTCCACAGGCCGACGCTCTATCCACTGAGCCACACCGATTAGGGCGAAAACATTGAGATCTTTATCCATAAGATAAGTAAGCTGTCCGGTGACTTTATAGTTTTTGACAAATAGAGTGTTTTTTAAAATGTTTGTAAATTTGGAAACACTTCTAAATAATCCGCGACACTCATACGAAAGCATTCTGAAGATTAGAAAATGTTTAGAAAGAAAGTGCTTAGCCCTAAGTGACAAGATCTTATATATAGGAACCTGTGGGACGTCTAAGCTGTCCTTCGCTGGGCAAAATCCTAATGACATATAATGAGCTTTAGGGGGAAGCAGAAGGGAACACTAAGAATAAATAGAACTTGTTAACACAGAAGCTGCCCTACTGAACAGAAAAATTGGCAGCATCAAGCAGGAAAAAAACAAGTTATAAATAAATAATATTAGGATTGGAAAAGAGATGTAGATATGCTAAGAAAATAAGTTATGGGAAGATATTTTGAATAGCTTTATGCCCATCACCAGTCAGGGCACCTTGTGTCAGTTTTGAAAGAGGAAACTGAGAAACTAAGCAGGTTTGGGGCCGAGTCAGGGGACTAGGAGAGCCGGCATGGGAGTGAGGCCCTGCGAATGAGGGAGGGTAGCCGCACAGGCCATGAGAGGAAGGGAGAAGGTATGGTTTGGGACCCAGAGTCCCTCCCATATGTTCGGGAGAAGTTTGACTCAGAATTAGTCCGGCCCTCTCCATTACTTTTGGATGAAGGTGATTTAAGACTGTCCACTACCCTAGCTGTTTGCCAAAAGCCAATGTACATTTCCCCCGGGAGGGTTTTGGGGAAAATATCATCATCGTAGGCCTCAACATTTCCTTAAAATTGTCCACATGCAGTGTCTGGCACTCAGTCAGAATACCCAGGCTCACGAGGAGAGAGGAGAAAGAAACAGCAACAGACAGACAGGCCCCTGGGATCTAGTTAATGGAATGATCAGGAAGTGACTGTAAAGTAACGACGCTTAGTACATTCAGGGAAATACAAGACAGATTGAGGATTTCAGCAGAGAACTGGATCCTTGAAAAAAAAAAAAAAAAAGAAGAACAAAATGGAAATTTAAGGCCTGGGGCTGGGATGGGTTGGAACAGATGCAGGGGGAACAAAGGGGACATATAATACTTTCAACAATAAAGATTAAAAAAAACAAAAATCAGCTGAAACCGGTTTGGCTCAGTGGATCGAGCGTTGGCCTGTGGACTGAAAGGTCCCAGGTTTGATTCCGGTCAAAGGCATGTACCTTGGTTGCAAGCACATCCCCGGTGGAGGGTGTGCAAGAGGCGGCTGATCGATGTCTCTCTCTCATCTATGTTTCTATGTCTCTATCCTTCTCTCTTTCTCTCTGTAAAAAAATCAATAAAATATATACTTTCTAAAAAATAATAAATAAATAAATCAAAATATAAAATAACTGCTGTTAATAACTCAGAGGTGGTGTTTATTTGTGTGTGTGTGTGTGTGTGTGTGTGTGTGTGTGTGTTTAACAACCCATTAGAAATAGCTAAAAAGAATTAGTAAACCGAAATAGAGGTCAGAAAAAAAAAAATTCAGCCTGAAGCTAAGATAATCAGAGAGAAATATGTAACCCACGAGGAGCGTAGGGGAGACATAAGGAAGTACAGTGAGAAGGTGGGTAGAGTCTGTTCCGTCAGAGTCCCAGAGGAGAGGAGAGACGGGGCCAGGACAGGGACTGAGGAGAGAATGAACACGCATTTTCTTTCTTTTCTTTTTTTAAAATATATTTTATTGATTTTGTACCGAGAGGAAGGGAGAGAGATAGAGTTAGAAACATCGATGAGAGAGAGTCATCGACCAGCTGCCTCTTGCACACCCCCCACTGGGGATATGCCCGCAACCAAGGTACATGCCCTTGACCGGAATCGAACCCGGGACCTTCCAGTCCCCAAGCCGACGCTCTATCCATTGAGCCAAACCGGTTTCAGCTGAACACGCATTTTCAAAAGGGATGGAATCAGTACCAAGAAAACCCTGTAGAAACCCCATCGTGTTGAAATTGTAAACGAAATCCAAGGCGAAACTCTCCAGCTGTCCTTGGACATCCGATACCTTCCAAGTAGCAACCATCAACGGTCAGCTGACTTCTCCATAGAATCCAGCGCTGGGAGGCAGGGAGCTTCAAATGACTGTAAGGAAGTGAGTGACCACTTAACATTTCCTACCTAACACAAATATTCTTAAAAAAATGAGGGTGAGCCGAAACCGGTTTGGCTCAGTGGATAGAGTGTCAGCCTGTGGACTGAGGGGGTCCTAGGTTCGATTCTGGCCAAGGGCATCATGTATCTCGGTTGCCAGCACATCCACGGTGGGGACTGTGCAGGAGGCAGCTGGTTGATGTTTCTCTCTCATCGATGTTTCTGACTATCCCTCTTCTTTCCTCTCCATAAAAAATATCAGTAAAATATTTCTTTAAAAAAAAAAAAATGAGGGTGAAATAAAGATACTTCCTGACAGAAAAAAAATGGAAAGACTTCCTCGCCAGATCTACAGTGGAAGAAATTCTTCAGGTTCAAAAAAAACGGTCCCAACAAAATCTTGAGGAGGGCAGAGGACTTAAAAAGCACCAGAAAGCATATAAGTGTTGATCTTATGGACTGTACAAAACTAAAAATAGTGCTTTATGGGGTCTAAAATACATGGAGCATGGAAATCCTATACAATAAAAGTCTAATATGCTAATGGACGGAATGGTGGATGGTGGAATGACTGGTTGCTATGATGCGTGTTGACCACCAGGGGGCAGACGCTCGACACAGGAGCTTCCCCCCTGGTGGTCAGAGGTGGTGTCACAGCGCTAAGGGTGAATGAGTGAATACTGCTTCAATCAGGATTTTTGACTTTGTGAGTGTTGCCATGTGTCAGCTTGACTCTAAATAAAGAATTTCTGTCTTTCAGGTGGTGATTAACTGTGCCATTCCTAAAGGGTTGAAGTACAATCAAGCTACACAGACCTTCCACCAGTGGCGAGACGCTAGACAGGTGTACGGTCTCAACTTTGGCAGCAAAGAGGATGCCAATGTCTTTGCGAGTGCCATGATGCATGCCTTAGAAGTGTTGAATTCGCAGGAAGCAGGTAAGGGGCCCTCGGCTGACTTGTTTTCTTGAACTGAAGTGCCATCTCTCTCCGATAACACAGACCTTTTCTGACCAACTTGTAAATCATGCATGTATGTGAAGTTATTCTTGAACTTCTCGTGTTCTTTGCAGAGATGTGGACTTTTTATTGGTTGATGTAAAGATGGATTCCGGAAGGATAGTTGTATGAGTTTGGTTCATTGGTCATTTTTTTTTTAATCATATATTTATTGATTTCAGAGAGGAAGGGAGAAGGAGAGAGAGAGAGAGAGAAACATCCATGATGAGAGAGAATCATGGATGGGCTGCCTCCTGCACGCCCCATACTGGGAATTAAGCCCGCAATCCAGGCATGTGCCCTTGGCCGGAATCGAACCTGGGACCCTTCAGTCCACAGGCTGATGCTCTATCCACTGAGCCAAGCTGGCTAGGGCTTCATTGGTCATTTTTAAATGCTTTCGTTGGAAAGCGACCTAGATCTGTTCCTCCTCCTTTAAAACCTCAACTTCGGTGGCAAGGACGAGGCCCAGAGACGATGCAGTAATCAGAATTATGCCCATTTGTCTTCACCTCAGATTTTATGAAGTGACCCGTGGTTTCTGAAGCATGTTTTTTAGCCACTACGGAGGCCTTGAACCTCAAGTAGGACGAGGTCCCCTGCATCCCAGTCATGAACTATTTGATTCTGAAAGTTGTTTCACAATTTTAGGAGCGCCTTCAGGTGGTATTAGCTGTGAATTGCATCTCCCCTGACTGCATGGTGGTTAGACAGCAATGTAGAAATAATACACTTAATAAAAATAAAAAAAAACCTTTAGGTTTTAAGACTGTATATGTGTCAGAGAGGGACTCTATTTTTGTTTAAAGAACAGAAAAAAGAAATACACCAATGTGTTTGTTCTCTTTGGGGAGATCACTTTCATTATCAGCAAACAAATGCTATATATAAAACAATGACAACTGTGATTACTCTCGCCTGCACCGTGTATTTCATAGTGACCCATAGGACATAAATATTCCATGAACAAAATGTATGTATTTTTTAAAGGAATGACTTCTATACTCAGTTGACATTTTGTGGAAGGCAGAGAATTTTGAAACCCGTTACAGACGCATTCAATTTTATTTATTCCTTCCCTCGTTGTAAAAAGGATAGAAACTTCCAGCCCATTTGCTAATTTATTTCAAATGTGAATTTCGCTGCAAGAAGGCATTTTTGGAAGCTTGCTGGAAGTCATGTGTTGTGCCTATCGATGTTTTTCATTAGATCTCCTTTGAGCAAATTAACATCTCTACAAATAATTTGTGCACAGCTCTCATATGTTATCTGGTTTGAGAAGATAAGTGACTGAACTTCTCCTGGTTTGTCTGTAAGCCCAGAAAGATAGCATAGAAACGTCTGTACGTACGCAGTCTTGCGTGTAGATGACCCGAAGTCACTACTTATCCTACAGGCGTCAATATTGGATCAGTCTTCTGTCGTAGAATTGCTTTTCTGTCGCCCTAGTGTTATCATGGAGAAGAACCTAGAATTTAGTTCTTCATATCTTAACTACATAGTGAAAAAAAAATTAAAGGACCGAAGTTGAATCAGTATATGTATGACCAGCGTATTTGGCTTTCCCGTGTCTGGAACAAGGTAGCTTTTTAATTTCTAAACCTTCAGAAGAGTACTCACTACTATTAGGAGCGAAGTGTTACTGATGTAAAGTAGTTAAAATTGTTTAGTCGTCAGTTGTTGTTTTTTAACCAAATGGAGAGGTTTTTTTTTTTTTTATCTGTCAGGATGGAGTAATACAGATGTGCTTTCAACATGAACATGCTAATGCATGTTTTTTTCCTCTGGCCTTGATATTTTTAAGTAAATGAGTCTTAATGGGGAGAGACTCAATTACATTTCTCTGTGATTTCCACGTTGTACGACATTCGGCAAATGGGAAAATCACCCACCCTCACTGGCTACACAAGCATTTTGAAAAGGCAAAAAAAAAAAAAAAATGTTCTAGATTCCTCTTAGATTATTTGGAGCCACAGGGCCCTGCTCTGTCACAACCTCAGCCTGTCCTACTGTGTGCTGAAGACAGAGAGAGAGAGGGGGGTGAAGAAGTTGGTCCATCCTTGTCATCTCCGTGAGTCATGGCCCAAGTCCATGGTCGGCAAACTGCGGCTCGCGAGCCACATGCGGCTCTTGGGCCCCCTGAGTGTGGCTCTTCCACAGAATACCACGGCCTGGGCGAGTCTGTGTGGAAGACGTGGCATTAGGAGACGTTGAAGTTTAAAAAACGTGGCTCTCCAAAGACATGTCGATTGTTGTCCTGTGGATCGTTGGCTCTGTGGACTCATGAGTTTGCCGGCCCCTGGCCCAGGTCATTGGCAAAGAGGCTTTTGGATTCATCGCTGTTTCATGAGAGAAAACAAAGCCGTGGGTGGGCGTTTTTCATAGTCTGATCTCTTTAGAAAACGACGTTTCCTGAATTACTGTAGGTGAAACACTAATTTCTGATTAAAAAAAAAAATTGTATTGATTTCAGAGAGGAAGGGAGAGGGAGAGAGAGAGAGATAGAAGCATCAGGGATGAGAGAGAATCATTGGTTGGCTGCCTCTTCCAAGCTCCCTACCGGGGATCCAGCCCACAGCCCTGGCCTGTGCCCTCGACCGGAATCGAACCCCGAGGGACCCTTCCGTCTGCAGGCCGACGCTCTATCCACGGAGCCAAACCAGCCAGGGCCGGTTTCTGATTTCTGATGCCATTCACTGGTTTGGAAGTGGAAGCCTGGGAGGAGATCAATGCTAAGAATCAGAACGGTCCATGGGGAAGGACTGGCGTTTTTCTGTAAGAATCCATGGAGCTCTACCCCAGGCTCATCTTACAGGCCCCCTCCCCCCACCTACACAAACATACCGAGATCTGGGCCCTCCCACCGCTGTTGGCTATGGGCTCCCAGCCAGTTCCTGGCTAAGGCCACCCATTGTCCGCCTGCCAAAGCCAAGTTCAAAAAGGTGCACCTCCGTGTCTCCTCCCTGAACAAATACCCCGTTTCCCCGAAAATAAGACAGTGTCTTATATTAATTTTTGCTCCCAAAGATGCTCTAGGTCTTATTTTCAGGGCATGCCTTATTTTTCCACGAAGAAGAATACGGCACACATTTATTGTTAAATGAAAATAAAGGAAATGTATTACCTGTATACGGTACGGTAGTGCGGTAGTTGTCAACACAAACCAGACAAACTGTGAATCTTACAGGATCAAGAATTGACTCATTTATTCAATGACAATCATGTCATCATCTCCTGGAACATCATCATCACAATCCAATTCCTGGATTTCCTGGTGAATTTCTTGTGACTCCATTTCTTTCAGAATCGGTGGACCAGATCTCTCGTGTTTAGCAATAGCATTCTGAGACAGAGCCTGGGGGGGGTGCTTATTTTTGGGGGGATGCCTTATATTTCACTCAGAAGGAAACCTGTAAGTAGGTCTTCTTTTCGGGGAAACACGGTAACAGGCCCAACACGTCTGCGACCAGAAGCGAGAGAGACACTTGCTCGTGGCGATAAAGCAGCTGCAGATACTCGCCTCTCCTGCTTCTGAGTGTCTTCCCGCTTTCTAAAACCATTTCCTTTTTCATAGCGAATTGCTTCTTTTTATTGTGCTATGAGGGGGGGGGTCACGTCCATATTGCCCATTGAACGTTGGTTGGTCCTTGGTGATTTTCAGACTTTTTAAAAAAAGTCACGGGCACTTTTGTTCCAAGAATGTTTTCAGAAGTTGGGCGCATAAAATAGGGAGAGACAAAAAGGGGGATCTTCTCTGGGTGATGGGGAGGGTGTGGGGGCGAGTCCATGGCCACTGAGGCACGTGGGCGTCTCCAGAGCAGGATTTGAACGCCACCAACCTATCTTTTTTTTTTTTTTTTTTTTTTACCAAAACCAATAATTCCCCAATTCTCTCTCCCTCACTCCCTTCCTTCCTAAATCCTCTAAATCCTCAAACACGTTCTTTAATAAAATGAGTGAAAAAGCAGCGTCCTTTGGGCTCCTTGTGCTGACCTTTGCCAGGTGCTCCATACGCGTTTACTATTTCCATTTCTCAGGGAAAAAGGGTGGGTGGCAGACCTGTTTGCCTTGGCTTTATTTTTTTAACTCGCTGCGCAGTCGCCGAACAGCCTGGAAAGTACGGGAGGTACCAACTCCAGTGAGTTATATTTGGCATTTAAGAAACAAAAATCACATGTTGTACCATTTTTGTATTTTTTTTTTTAGGAGTCGAAGTAGTGTTTTTCCTTTCATACCAAATGCTCCCAGTTTATCTGTTTCCTTTTGCCTAATGGAGCGGTGGGCTAGATTTTGAACAAGCGCATTCAGAAGGCTTTGTTCAGACTGACATTCGGGATTTCCGTGTTATTTATCCAGGACATGGAGAGCCTTGGTGCAGGTGACAGGGAAGGGTTACATAGATGATAAAGTCCGTCCTTGCGGTGATGGGTAGAGGTCACCATGCTTCATTTTGGAAAAGGTGGACGTCATTTGAAGGCAGGAAATGATTTTTTTTTTTTAATATATATTTTTATTGATTTTCTTACAGAGAGGATATTCTTACAGATGTTCCTATCTGAAGGGTCCCAGGTTCGATTCCGGTCAAGGGCATGGACCTTGGTTGCGGGCACATCCCCGGTGGTGGGTTGTGCAGGAGGCAGCTGATCGATGTTTCTCACCGATGTTTCTAGCTCTCTATCCCTCTCTCTTCCTCTCTGTAAAAAAATCAATTAAAAAATGTTTACAAAAAAAAACCCCAGAAAACAAACAAAAAACTATTATAAAATTTAAAATATTTTTAATTTCACAAAGTACACGTGGGCACCGTCGCTTTAGACAGAAGTTGCTTCTCGGTGTGGCTGGGGAGGTGCCTGAGCTTGGGTGCGGTGAGCGGGAGGAGGAGGGCCGGGCGCCAGGCTCCCATGGAGAGGCAAGCTCTGTCCTGGTGTAACTGGGACAGGCTGGTCCTCTGGCCCCGGCCTGAACCGACGGGCATTCAGAGCCCGGCCTTGGCAGCGCCTCTGGCTTCCTTCCCGCTGAGATGCTCGCCTTCCCAGCCTCCCCTCCCCTCCCCTCCCCTAGCCTTCGGAGGGCACCGGGCCGGCTCTGCGTCCTCGCCCACGCTCGGTCACGGTCACGGTCAGGGTCATGGTCACGGTCGGTCACGGTCACGTTGGCATTATCGGCGGAGTCACTTCCTCCGCCGTGCACGTCCCGTTCTCTCCTCGGGAACCGGAGCCGCGCGGAGCTCCGCCTGACCAGCACTCCGGTCCCAGCACTGCGTTCTGTTCTGTTTGTTCTCGGCCGGAAGGGAGTCTGGTGCTTCCGGTGGTGCTTCTCACGAAAATGGAAGCAGAGAGGCCCAGAGACACAGAGACAGGGCCTCAGGTGCCACCCCCTGCGGTCATTTCTTGTAAGGTTTTCTGGAATGGGGAGGGGAAAGGCATGGAGATCCTTTTCAACGTGGTGTGTCATCACAGCACAGCACTCTATTATTCTTATTCTCTTCTTCTTCTTTTTTTTTTAATATTGATTTTTTTACAGAGAGGAAGGGAGAGGGATAGAGAGTTAGAAACATCCATGAGAGAGAAACATCCATCAGCTGCCTCCTGCACACCCCCTTCTGGGGATGTGCCCTCAACCAACGTACATGCCCTTGACCGGAATCGAACCCGGGACCGTTCAGTCCATAGGCCAATGTTCTATCCACTGAGCCAAACTGGTTTCGGCTATTCTTCTTATTATTATTGAGTTTTTCTTCTCGTGCCAGGCAGTTCAGCCATTCAGGGTACAATTCATGGTTTTAAGTGTTTTCACAGGGGCCCGCAGTAGGCACTGCTATCACTCTTTGAACATTCTCATCATGCCTGTGCCCTTAAGCCATTGTCACCACCCCACACCCAGACCCACTGCCAATTCCTCCACACGTCTCAGCTCCAGGCAACCACTACTTTACTTTCTGTCTCTGTAAGGACTGAGGATATACACACACACATACATACATACATATATATACACGCATATGTGTATGTATGTGAATATAAATAGTTATGTAGTATATATACTGAGTGGCCAGATGATGATGATCTCTGAACGCATAATAATATGGCCACTCCGTGTATATCCTATATAATAATATGCAAATGGTCCCCTCGACCAGGAGTTCGACCAGCAGGCTGGCCGGCCAACCGTCCATGTCCCTTCCCCCTGGCCAGGCTGGCCGGACCCCACCCATGCACGAATTCATGCACTGGGCCTCTAATATGTGTGCGCGTGTGTGAGTGTGTGTATTTATTTGCATGCACTGGGCCTCTAATAAGCGCACACACACACACACACACACACACAGATCATAATAATCTGGCCATAAGTCATACATAATACAGGATACATGGTATCCCCAAGAAAATGCTTATACTGGATTTAAAAAAAAGAAAAAAAGATTGAGCCAAAACCAGTGTGTCTCAGTGGATAGAGTGTCAGCCTGCGGACTGAAAGATCCCAGGTTCGATTCCGGTCAAGGGCATGTGCCTTGGTTGCGGGCACATCCCCAATAGGGGGTGAGCAGGAGGCAGCTGACCCATGATTCTCTCTCATCGATGTTTCTGACTCTCTATCCCTCTCCCTTCCTCTCTATAAAAAAATCAATAAAAATATATTTAAAAAATAAAAAAAAAGAGAGAAATGAACCCCCAGCACAGGACTCTTGCAAAGTGAGGGGAGCTGATGGCGATGGCCATCTTTCTTTCTCCTTCAGTCTACATACATGGTCAACGCTGCTTTTTTTATTCACAATCCTCAGTTCCTGTGTTTCTCCAGGGATCGTCCTGCTTTATCTTGGTCCGAAGCCAGTTTTCAGAGGGCTCTCTTATTGGGAGAAAAAAAAAAGCCCTTTCTCGGTGAAATGGGAGCTCTGTGGACCATGATGCTGAAGTGCATTCTGCTGTGTGGCCACCTTGCTGAGCTGGCTTGTCTGCACGGGGGATGCTCTTTCCCCAGATCCCGCCCTCCTCCCTCGCATTGATCAGAAGCAGGAAATGCTGTTAGGGGCGATGAATAATTTATTTATATCTCTGGGAAATGCCAACCCAAGCAGCCGGTCTCGGGATGATTGAGATCAGTATTTGTCTCACGCGATGGGGAGAAGTGAAAGTGGTGGAAGGAAGGTGCTTAGAGAGAGAGGACCAGACGCAAGCATGGCCCGCGCTGGTGTCCTCTGGGACAGGATTGGGAATTTCTGGTTTCACGTGGCTTGTCTCATGCAGTAACCATGGTGGTGTCCCTGCCTGGTGGTCGTCGGCAGCTGACTTTTTTTTTTTTTTTTGCCAAAATGATCGGTGATGGACCGAGGTCCTTCCTCTGCTGCCAGAGACGAGACCACGTCTCGGGTTTTTCTTGTAAGTTTTTATATTTGCCTTTCCGTTCCCCTCTCCCTGTGAAACGTGAATGAAAGGGACCGAAAAGGGGTAAAACTTGAAGACCAGCAGGCATGTTGATTTTGTAGTGGCTTTGTAGAGGTAGACGTTGGCAAATATGGGTAAGGCAGAGATTCTTAAAGTTTACATTTAAAATGGGATGGTTGAGAAATCTCTCAGTGGCTCATCTCTTTTGGGGTCGATCTAATTTGTTGGGTAGCTGTTGTATAGGTATGTGTATGGTCTTTTTGTTGTTGTCATTACTGTCAATATTGTGCATGTGACTTTAATAACAGGTTGGGTGGTTGGAAGTCCTTAGCAAAGGGGACATTTATTAGTCTTTATTTTCTTTGTGTTTGAGAATACCCGCTGAAACGTAGTTTTAAAAACAAGATGGATCCTTAATTGGGCTCCAGGAACTCTCATTTTTAAATGTGATGAAGACATCCTGAAGGTTAAGAGGTATCACCATTTCCAGGTGTGCATTCTTTAAATATCAATTTGTTTGGGTCCGATTCTGTGCCAACTTCAGTTCGTGTAAATTATTTGAGGAATACAGTTTTAGAGGAAATCTAAAATACTGTCTTGTTTGCCTTTATGTAGACTTTTTTGAAGTCGATGTATTTGTAACTTGTTTATTGTTTCTGGTTAATAACAGTGGAAAAAAGAATTTTCCATGCTGAGAATTTCTATAGGATTTTATCAAATGTCGCTGATATACTAAAAGGAAAAAAAAATCTGTTCTTTTTTTTTTTTCCACTTCACTTTTGAATGATTTTATATAAGCCCTTTTCATAAATTATCACCTCTTCTCATTGAATTATGTCTCATAAAGAAAATTACTTCATTCATGCTTAAGGTAAATTTTAACGTAGGTAGCCTAAATATTAAAGGGCTATTTGATGTGGCCACATATTTTAAGAATACCTTGTCAAATATGTGTACATATATACTACTGAGAGGAGAAAAAAACAAACCAAGAAAATGTGGCTTGGCAAAACAATGAATAGTTTTGATATTTTCCAAAATGGAAAGCAAACGAAGATACTCTTATTTCATATCAGTGATTCTAAAACACTTGACTTGCTGTAGGCTGCTTATAATGGCTTTGGTCTTTTTCCCACTAGTAGAAATGAGTATTTCTCGTGTTAAGTTGAACAATTTCCCATTAAAAATAAATAAATAAATAAAAATTTTCCAGTTGCCAATACTAAAAGAGAGGGTAGATACCATGAAATTCCCTCTCATGGCCAGAGATCCTGACTTCCTGTACCGCAGCTTTATTTACTTTTTAAAATATAACGGTCATGCATACATCGATTGCACTCCCTGATGGTATAGCTCAGGAAATAACGAAGCTATACGTACCTCATTCGAACTGTGTGGCTAGCTGGCTTTCTTCCCCAAATAAGATGACCCACCACTTTTTAATTTTTACTTTTAAAATATATGTTATTGATTTTTTACAGAGAGGAGGGAGAAGGATAGAGAGCTAGAAACATAGATGAGAGAGGAACATTGATCAGCTGCCTCCTGCACCCCCCTACCTTCCCCCCACTAGAGATGTGCCCGCAACCAAGGTCCATGCCCTTGACCGGAATCGAACCTGGGACCCTTGAGTCCGCAGGCCGACGCTCTATCCACTGAGCCACACCGGTCAGGGCTATCCCCATCTCTTTTTGAGAAAGCTAAGGTCTGAGGGGTTACGTTGAGGAAATGACGGTGGTCCCAGAGGCGGGCCCAGGCGGGAAGGATGTTATAAAAAACCACGTTGAACCTCTCCAAGCGCCTTCTCGTCCGTATCAAGTTCTTCGGATGGCCCCCTGGTCCTTTGGAGCTTCTAACGCCCGGGTGTCTGTTGCAGCCCAGAGCAAGGTGGCTGGCAGCCAGGACAGCACTAATTTGGGATGTATGTTCTGTGGTAAGCTACGTTCTGTTTACATTCCTCTTCCCACGCCGTGCTTACATACTGATCGCACATCTCCATCCCTTTTCCTTCCCGAGAGCCATGGCTGGCTTTGTAGTTTCTGGGGAAATGCAGCCAGCTCCCTTTTTCTGTTGTTGTTTTTTCTTCATGTCATGATATTTGTTGTGGTTCACTTAGGCTATTTGGTCAGGTTTTGTTTTTAAAAAAATATATATTTTATTGATTTTCTACAGAGAGGAAGAGAGAGGGAGAGAGAGTTAGAAACACCGATGAGAGAGTCATCCATCAGCTGCCTCCTGCACACCCCCCACTGGGGATGTGCCCGCTACCAAGGTCCATGCCCTTGACCAGAATCGAACCTGGGACCTTTCAGTCCGCAGGCTGATGCTCTATCCACTGAGCCAAACCGGTGTCGGCTCCGGTCAGCTTTTGAATTGGCATCCCTGAGTAGCAAGGATTTATTTAGAATCGGGATCTTAAAGCTTCACTCCAACGAGAGTGGTTTTTTTTTGTTTATTTGTTTGTTTTTTCGTTTTCATTGTTAACTGTTTCGTTGGAGAGCTGTCTTTTCATTTGGGATGTAAGGGGGGAATGACATCCATCTTCCTATGGTTTGGGGGATGTCCACGTGCCTTCTGGGGAGGGAGCTTCTGCTGAACTTGAGTTTGTAAGGTGTGCAGGTTACCAGGCCAGGCGGATTTCTGACCCAGCGGCCTCCTTTTATTGGGTAGGGTAGGTATTTGTGGCTTAGGCGTGAGTTTAGGCGTTATGGGGCGCTTTCCGTCCCTCTCCTGTTCACAAGTGTGTGCATATATGTATACGTCACGTAGCCAACCCGAATTCCAGTTCATCAGATACACGCATATCCTTATCCTTACCCAGGCTGTATCTACACACACACACACACACACACACACACACACACACTTGTCTCACTTTTTTTTTTATCCTCATTTGATTCTAAAAACTTTCAGAAGGCAACTTTCAAATTTTAGAGCTTGCTTTTTTTTTTTTTTGACTTCTGTATACCTGGCCAGATTTTTAAACGAGAAATTATAAAATGATACACTGCTAAGTTTTTATACCAACAGTTCAACTGTGCACATAGGTACTTTACCCATGTGACTCAAAGTTTTTGATGCGATTCTCAGTATTCCTGGCATTGTTTCTTTACTCATGAAGAGAATCATTTTAAAATTTACTACGTATTTGTGCTGGTTTTGGCCAAGAAACGTGTGTCATGAATTTCCAAAAATGAAAAAAAATTCAAGTGTGTTTCTTGTTATATATTTTTAAAATATATATATATGTTATTGATTTTTTTACAGAGAGGAAGGGAGAGGGATAGAGAGTTAGAAACATCGATGAGAGAGAAACATTGACCAGCTGCCTCCTGCACACCCCTTAACTGGGGATGTGTCCGCAACCAAGGTACATGCCTTTGACCGGAATCAAACTTGAGACCGTGGAGTCCGCTCTATCCACTGAGCCAAACCGGTCAGGGCTCCTGTTATATTTAATGATAGGCCTGTTTGGCTCTTTATAAATCCCCCCATTTCCCCTCAGAATCCACAGTTATTGCAGATTAAGTTTCATCAATAACTTTAAAGTCTGAATTTTCTCTGCCTCCTCTGGATTTCTCCCAGGCCCTCTTTTGAATAAGCCATGGACGATTATTCCTATTTGTGTTTTTAGGACTTTAGTCTTTCTGGAAAACCTACTCGATGTTCTGTACTTGCTACTGAGTATGTTGAGTTCCCCCTGCAGAATAATAGAAAATAGTGCATTTTACCCAGTTGCAGACAGAGGATTGATCTAGCCTTAATGGACGTTGGTTTTTGTTTTTAAGTTGTAAAATCATGTGTTAAAAAGCAGATTTCATCCCCATTATTAACTTGAATTGTTACAAACAATATAATTTTTGTTTGGCTAAGCTTAAACTCAATTGTATTGTGTATAATCACACCTATTTGTCTTGTGGCCCTGCGTTTTGAAGTAAGCTGTGGCTAAGTGTGAGATGATATTCGTGAAAATGAAAATGGTGTAGTGAGTACAATGTGCTTTTAGCCAGAACTCCGTATCGAAGTCAAGGCTGAACTGCCATTCATTCGTTCCTGGCTCAGAGAGAGGATTTTGCTCTGACTTCCATCATTCGTACAATACCATTTCAGCGACACGGACACCTTTTCTTTATTAGAAATCGTAATTCACACGCTTTGCTATATGAATTCTAGCCAGGAAAAAATTAAGATCAACCATTGAGGTTTGGACGGTGGTAATAAGAGAGAAAACTAACCCTCAAATAGCTATTTTTTTATGATAATATTAGAGGCCTGGTGCACGAAATTCGTGCACTGGGGAGGGGGGGGAAGGGGGGTGTCCCTCAGCCCAGTCTGCACCCTCTCCAGTCTGGGGTCCCTTTCACAATCCAGGACTGCTGGCTCCCAACTGCTCATCTCCCTGCCTGCCAGCTTGATCACCCCCTAACCAATCCCCTGCCAGCCTGATCAATGCCTAACTGCTCCCCTGCCAGCCTGGTCGCCCCTAACTGCCCTCCCCTGCTGGCCATGTTGTGGTGGCCATCTTGAGCGAGGGCATGAGGGTCAGTTTGCATATTACCTCTATTATTATATAGGATCGTAGGAACGAGCAATGATCTCTCTGTTCTCTCTCTTTTTTTTTTTTTTTTTTCCCCAAAAGAGAACTGTTAACCCACACATGATGCGCCTAACACATTGTCCTTTGCCCACTGGTTAGGGAGGGACCTTGTCTGCAGTCTGGGGGGGGGGACACAGACCCCCCATGTAGGAATATTGTGCAGGAAGTGATGGTTATGTTCCAGGAAAGAAATACAGGCTGGGCGAGGAGGTGAGATGCCGTTGTGTACCTGAAGTTCGTCACTCACCTGGAACTCTCTTATCTCATGCCGATGACGTATTTATACCATTTCTAAGCGCGATTGGGGCTTGACAATATTGATGATGAGGAAGCAAACCCAACCCCCCAGATGGAGTATAGATATGGGGAAATGGCAAGGAGAACCCTTACCCTCTCCTGCCCCCCCATAAAAATGTGTGTTAAGGAGAGGAGGAAAAAATAAGTAGGTAAGTTCAGATCCAATTATTGTGGGTTGTTTTTTTTTAGAATTTATTATTATGTATGACGTTTGAATGAGCCTCGTTCTCCTGGTTGGGAAGTTTACTCCCCTAGTATAAAATACTTCGTGCTGTGACTTCGTATATGATAAGCGTTTACTTGAGAAGCACTTATTAACTTTTTTTTTTTTTTTTTTTTTTTTAATACTAGTTGTTTCCAAAACACTTTTACAACACCTGCTTAGGGGTGCTTGCTGGCACACGAGCTCATAGACATGTACAGCATGTCATTACCCATATATGTCTCCCCAAGAGTGGAAGATAGACTGCTTCTTGATTCTCTTGTTGAATGGATTCGATCTCAAAAGGGGTCTGTTGTAACCCTCGGCATTTATCTCATGTTGTGGCACATTTGGACAGAGACATGAAAACGTCCCGTAATTTAGTGGCATTCTTGACCGGATGCTAACCATAGGTCTGCCCCGTCCATGACAAGGAAGGATGGATGGCCATTACGGTTTCTCATGGCAGAAGCATGCGGATTCGAATGTGGGGCTGGCTCGTGTTTTTGTTGTTTTGTTTTGTTTTTGTTTTTTTAAACACCCCAGCTGAAAAGTGTGATGACCTCTGTTGCATTAAACATCCTGACAAATAGGTTAATTATATATTAAGCTTAGCCAATGTTTTGTTTTCATTTATTTTATTTTATTTATTTTTTAATTTTTATTTTTTAATATATTTTGTTGATTTTTTACAGAGAGGAAGGGAGAGAGATAGAGAGCTAGAAACGTCGATGAGAGAGAGTCATCGATCAGCTGCCTCTTGCACAGCCCCCACTGGGGATGTGCCCGCAACCAATGTACATGCCCTTGACCGGAATCGAACCTGGGACCTTCCAGTCCGCAGATCGACGCTCTACCATTGAGCCAAACCGGTTTCGGCATCATTTATTTTATTTCATTATTTTATTTTTTACCGGTGCTCAATGCCAGGCCATTAAAACGAGAAGGGTCGCTTTTACTGAGCACGCTTTATAACTGCGCTAGTCTGTATCCGTCTAGTAAGAAGGTTCTCACACGCTCTCTCTCTCTCTCTCTCTCTCCTGTTTTTCATTTCCAGTGTTCTATTTAGGTGAGTTTTGAATTCTGATTTTTCATTTTTTTTTTTTGAGTTCTCCACTTCATGAGCCGCTCCTCCTGGGAGAACGTGTCATTGTCTTCGAAATGTCAAGCTAAGACGCCTACCCAGCTGCCCATTGAACTTGGCTCTCCTCCGGCTCTTCATATATAAATGTCCATTTCCCCATTCATCGTTTCAAAGCAAGGCTTTGGGTGTGGTGACAGAATGACGTTTGCAGTCTCCCATTGGCTGTTGTGTGATGGGAAGCTTATGCCTTATTTTGCTAAGCAACAAGAAGACGCATCTGTAGATATGTGACAGCTTTTGTGTTATTCTCATGCTTTTGCCTCTAGCCTGATAACTACTGAGATAATATTTACCTATAATGTGGTGTTCCCCCCCCCCCTTTTTTAGGGCCAACATTGCCTAGACAGAATTCACAACTACCTGCCCAAGTGCAAAATGGCCCGTCCCAAGAAGAATTGGAAATTCAAAGGAGGTAAGTTTTTACCAGTTCTTGTGTATGCTTTTTCATTCGACTGTGTAGAATTTTCGCTAAAAATCCATGAAACTCCAAACATCCTCATCTTAAAAACCGATGATCTCTCATTAGTCACTTGGAAGTCAAAGATTTTATCGTTACATCATTCATTTTTGTAGTCACCAACGAAGAGAAGATTCTTATTATTCTGGACAACAGGTGTTAAGATAGTTATAATTTCCTATCCACTTCATTGTCAACGTCATACTCGTGTGGGTTTAAATATTTTACACCGCGTGAGCATGTCTTTGCACCTCCGAGAATCTGACTTTTAAAGTAGTTGTAAATTAATTTGTGGCTTTCACGGGACTAAGTGAACTAGAAAGTTGAAACAGTGCTGGCCATTGGTAGAAGGCATTGAACTTGAGAGGCTACCATTGGCTGTGGCAGTGGGATAGAAAGCCACATTGTGTTTATGATGAAACTGCCGGTGGAGTGAGATCCATAACGTGATCCTCACTATTTCAGTGCAGTTTTTAAAATACACTAGAAAGAGTGAGCAGAACTGCTGAACGGTAAGCTGTTTTATAACAAAGTAGTCTTCTGGGATTCAGGTAGAGTCGGTGAGTGAAGCTGAGCTAGTCGAACCACGTCCCATTATTTTATTTTATTTTTTAATATATTTTATTGATTTTTTACAGAGAGGAAGGGAGAGGGGGAGAGAGTTAGAAACATCGATGATGACAAAGAATCATTGATCCGCTGCCTCCTGCACCCCCATTCCTGGGGATCTAGCCCACAATCAGGGCATGTGTCCTTGATCGGAATCAAACCCAAGACCCTTTAGTCCGCAGGCTGACGCTCTATCCACTGAGCCACACCCGCTAGGGCGCATATGGAGAGTTTTACACGTATCAGAATAATTCCAAGAGTTAGGAACACATAGACACATAGCTACACACCACATACTATACACCACAGATACCACACACACACACACACACACACACACGTACACGTACACATACCCACACACCCACATACCACACACACACGTGCATACACACACACACACACACACACACACGGACACATACCCACACACCACACACACCCACATACCACACACCACATGCGCATACACACTCACACACACACACACACACCAAAAAAGCAATGAATAAAACATGATAGTCATTAAAACATTTAGAAAACTCGGAAGAGCCCAAACCATAAAATACATAATTTCGGTTAAGAGGCCGTGGCAAGCCGGTAATCGGAGCCAGTGGCTCAGGCCAGGGCGATGTGGGGTAGAAACAGACACCTCGGAGGACGGCTGGCTCCCGGGGTCACAGGTGGGTGATCCCCGCGCGGAGGGCTGCCTGCCAGGAGCCTGCGGCCTGCGGTCTTAGCTGGACGTGAGCATCGGTGTGGTCCTAGGTG
The DNA here is from genome assembly GCF_014108245.1 of Pipistrellus kuhlii. Classification (NCBI taxonomy): domain Eukaryota; kingdom Metazoa; phylum Chordata; class Mammalia; order Chiroptera; family Vespertilionidae; genus Pipistrellus; species Pipistrellus kuhlii. Next base: position 1,407,814 of record NW_023425524.1, read on the forward strand.
TTGCTATGGAAACCCCGTGCCTCTTAGATGTCCTGTCTCCAGCAGCTCTCGTCTGGGCTTCGGGCTTTTCTGTTCCTGTGTAAGTCGATCCCTGAGGGTTTGAGAATCAGAGATGCTGTGTGTGTCACCTGCTGGTCCCCCCGGAGCGTGGTCCTTGTGAAGAGTGAAGTCCGCCTTTCTGAAAAATGGGTGTGGGTTTTTTTCTAAGTTACTCTCTGTCCACAGACTCTCCCTCCTTGTAGGCAACCCTTCCAGACCAGTGTATCTCCCTCTCCATTCTCGTTTCTTCTCGACTCCTTCACTCTCCACCCATCTCCTTTTTAATCTCTTTTTAAAAAATATATTTTATTGATTTTTTTACACAGAGGAAGGGAGAGGGATAGAGAGCTAGAAACATCGATGAGAGAGAATCATCAATCAGCTACCTCCGGCACACCCACCACTGGGGATGTGCCCGCAACCAAGGTACATGCCCTTGCCCGGAATCGAACTTGGGACCCTTCAGTCCACAGGCCATCGCTCTATCCAATCTTTTGTGTCTCCCACCAATCTACGGGACATGCTGCTTCCCTTATAGGTTAAATTTTCTGCCTTTTCCCAATACTTCGGTGTCTTCTTTTTGCTAATTCTTCTCCCTTTCTATTCTTTGCTGTACTTCTTCTTTTTTAAAAACTTGCACAAGATTTTTATTTAAATTTGTTACCTCTCTTTTTCTATATACATGAGGCGTTGCACTTAGCTCTCCTTTCTCTCCCTGGACACAGTATACCCTTTGAAAAATTAATGATTGGGTTGGATGTGGTAGTTCTCTCTTAACTCTTTTATGCTGGTGGCTGCCAGACCTCTAGCTCCCGCTGTGATCCTGCACGTGAGGTCCAGACCCGTGTTTGCCGCTAAATGCCGAAGGCGTGGGTCCTTAGGAGAATTTGGTGAAAGCGGGAGACTCCTGCCCTCTTCTGTCCAGTCCCCAACCCTTCCTGTGTGTGTGTGTGTGTGTGTGTGTGTGTGTGCGCGCGCGCGCGCGCGTGTGTGAATTCTCTTCCAGCGGTGAGAATTCCTACTTGGAACTTATCTGTTTGGGTTCCTACTGACACCTCAATTTAACACTTACAATTTCGTTCTTTTTAAAAAAATATATTTTATTGATTTTTTTTTTTTTACAGAGAGGAAGGGAGAGGGATAGAGAGTTAGAAACATCAATGAGAGAGAGAGAGACCTGGATCAGCTGCCTCCTGCACACCCCCTACTGGGGATGTGCCCGCAACCAAGGTCCATGCCCTTGACCGGAATCGAACCTGGGACCTTTCAGTTCGCAGGCCGACGCTCTATCCACCGAGCCACACTGGCCAGGGCTGCCCATCCCTTTTCAGTAGTAACGCTACGATCGCACCGTTCAGTTTCCTGCTCCTCTGCATGTGATTTCTAATGCCCGTTTTTGATTCCTGCTCCTTCATATTGGGCGTCCTTGGCTGACTGTGGCGAAGAGGCATATTCTGAGACACGTGAGTCAGTTCTGTGTCAGGCTCCGCGCACAACTTCATTGAGTTCATGCCTATAAATAGCTCGCCCGTCACCCCCGCTACCTGCACGTTATAAAAGGGGGGAGCGGCGATCCCCGCCCAGATGCAGCAGGGAAGCCGGAGCCATGAAGGTGTACAGGTCCCAGTTTAGCCTTCAGAGGCAGGATGGACCCAGAGTCGACCGCCTTCTCTTGTAAGTGTGGTCCCTCGTCCCTTGTCCCGGGAGCTTTCTAATACCAAAGCGTAACTTTCTCATTTATATTATCTTTTTCCGACCTGTTAGGGTGGAGGGGGGGAGGCGGGGAGATGTTGATTGCACGCGCTCCATCCCTTTGTGTTTGAGTCAGGAATGAAGGGCAGCCCTGGCCAGTTTGGTTCAGTGGATAGCACATCTGCTCGTGGGCTGAGGGCTCCCGGATTCTATTCCGGCCAAGGGCATATGCCTGGGGGGTGTGGGCTTGGGAGGCAGCCGATCAACGATTCTCTCTCATCGATGTTTTTCTCTCTCTCTCTAAAATCAATACAAAATAATTTTTTAAAAAAAAGAAGAAACGAAGTGCACATCAGGTTCATTGCAAAAGAAATAGGATTTTCATGAGTCGCCATAGATGCCTGTTTTATTTTTTAATTTTATTTATTTATTGATTAAGATATCACATATTTGTCCTCAACCCCCCATTCCAGTCTCCCCCACACACGCACACTGATGCCCCCCCCCCCATTGTCCTTGACCACTGGTTAGGCTCCTATGGGTGCACACAAGTCCTTTGGTGGATCTCTCCCTTTTATCCCCACCCTCCCTCTGAGGTCCGACAGTCTGGCCCATGGCTCCTTGTCTCTGGGTCTGCTCTTGTACATCCGTCTGTGTTGTTCACCATTTCCCCCGGATGAGTGAGATCATGTCCTACTGGAGATATACTTATAAGAATCAAAAATGAGACAAGCCATAATCGTTATGCTGAAAGGCATATGAATCCGTCTGTAGTGAGCTTCTTTCTGAGCCACCAGTTCTTTTGAGACCCGATTTCAATGTCAAACAGCTCCTTACGTGTGCATGTCAGCATGTATGCAGTTCTGGATGGTGGGCAAACGGTGGTGACGCAGGTCCGACCCTCCCTCTAGACGCCTGTTTTAAAATAGTGCTTTATTTTATTTCTTGATCTCAGGCAACTTCAAGAGCAGCAGCGGCAGAAGGAGCTGGAGCGGGAGAGGCTGGAGCGAGAGAGGATGGAGAGGGAGAGGTCCGAGCGGGAGCGGCTGGAGAGGGAGCGGCTGGAGCAGGAGCAGCTGGAGAGAGAGAGACAAGAGCGGGAGCGGCAGGAGCGGCTGGACAGGCTGGACCGCGAGCGCCAGGAGCAGCGGGAGCGCCAGGAGCAGCTGGAGAGGGAGCAGCAGCTCGAGTGGGAGCAGCGGGAGCGGAGAGTCACCGGTAAGACGCCCGTGCTCTTGGCCTTGCTCTCTGAGCGTGGACGGCGGGTGGGGGATGCCAGTGGGTGGGTGTTGGAATATGGGGCGCTCGGGGTGCTCGGGATGAAGCCGCGAGGTTGGGAATTAGGAAACATACCCGGTGGCTGCTTCCCCATTTTCCTCTTTATTCCTCTCTGCTGCTTTTTTTTTGCTTTGGAGCCTTAAAGAAAGCTCTTGGAAATCTGCATCCTGGCGTTCGAATTCTTCCAACTCCCCCATCCGTTGCCCATAAAGTAGAAGTGTTGTTTTTTTTGTTTTTTTTTTACGATATATTTTATTGATTTTTTTTTACAGAGAGGAAGGGATAGAGAGTTAGAAACATCGATCAGCTGCCTCCTGCACACCCCCTACTGGGGATATGCCCGCAACCCAGGCACATGCCCTTGCCCGGAATCGAACCTAGGACCTTTCCGTCCGTAGGCTGACGCCCTATCCACTGAGCCAAACCGGTTTTGGTCAGAAGTGTTTCTTATGAAATTTTTTATAGCGGGGAGAGCGTGGCCTATATATCCCTCTCGGGGTCACTTACATGGGCTCCGATGCTTTAGGATTTCAGTGCCGTTCAGCACGAATGTATTCCTAAGGCTCTGAGGGAGGAATGAAAAGCAGTAGGCGGGAAAGAATCCTCTCTCCAACGGCTAGTTAGGTTTCAGTATTTTTTTTTTTTTAAATATATATTTTATTGATTTTTTACAGAGAGGAAGGGAGAGAGAGAGGTAGAAACGTTGATGAGAGAGAAACATCCATCAGCTGCCTCCTGCACACTCCCTACTGGGGATGTGCCTGCAACCCAGGCACATGCCCTTGACTGGAATCGAACCTGGGACCCTTCAGTCCGCAGGCTGACACTCCATCCACTGAGCCAAACCGGTTTTGGCCAAAAATCAGGACTTTTTTTTTTAAAAAAAAAACGCCGCGGGACTCAGGACAAATTGTTAAAAATCGGGACTGTCCCGCCAAAAGCGGGACATCTGGTCGCCTTATTTAAAAAGGAACAAACAGCTGAAACCGGTGTGGCTCAGTGGATAGAGCGTCGGCCTGCGGACTGAAAGGTCCCAGATTCGATTCCGGTCAAGGGCATGGACCTTGGTTGCGGGCACACATCCCCAGTAGGGGGTGTGCAAGAGGCAGCTGATTGATCTCTCATCGATGTTTCTAACTCTCCCTCTCCGTTCCTCTCTGTAAAAAATCAATAAAATATATTTTAAAAAATAAATAAAATAAAATAGAAACAAACAAACAAACAAACAAAAAAGCCAGTTGAACTTATTTATCTGTTTATGGTCCTTCCTTGTCCAATCTTAACGCCCCTTTTGGAGGACCGAGGAAGGAGAAGGCAGAAGGCAGGGGCTGAGTTTCCCTTGTGAAGGGCGGGCTCACCCCGGCTTAGTGCCTCCGCCTGCTAAAAACCGTTATCTCCCCTCCTCCGGGGCCCAGGAGGGGGGCGGGGGGGGACAGCCTCCCGCGCCCCGCGCCTCTGTTCTGACTGAAGTCTACTTGTGTGTGTACACCGTGTCCGGGTGCTGGTTTTGTGGCTTCACTGGCTCCTTTTTCTCTCTCCTCTCTGGTCCTGTCTCTCGCTGCCGCTCTGCCCACCTCTGTCCAGCGCCTCCTTCCGACAGCTCCTCCCCGCATGGCGGGCCACCTCCTCCCGACGGGGCCAGTGGCCAGCCTCCTCCTCCGGCACCTCCTCCTCCGCCCGGGGCCACTCCTGAGTACCCCGGAGTGGCCGCTCCGCCGCCCGCCCCCGCCCCCCCCCACCCCGCCCCTGCGCCACCCGGCCGCCACCCGCTTCGCCACCTCCCTTGGGTCCGCCTTCCACCCCGTCCTGCCCCACTACGCCACGGCCCCGCGCCCCCTGGGCAAACACGCGCAGCCTTCCTCTCCCGGGGGCGGCTCCCCCTCCTCCTCTCAGCCCCCGGCCGCCCCCGCCAAGCCCTGTGGCTGGTCCGCGTCCAGCTTCTCGCCCCTGCCCCCGTCCCCCCCGGTCATGATCAGCAGCCCCCCGGGCCGAGCGGCCGGTCCCCGGCCCGTCCTCCCCGGGTGCCTGTCCTCGCCGATGCCCCCGTCCCCGACGGACCCGGCCCCCCGCCCCGCGTCCCCGCCGCCTGCCCCGGGGCCAGTGCCTCCGCCGCCCCTCCTGGCTCCGCTGTCACTCTGCGGACCGCCCGCCTCGCCGCCGCCGCCGCCTCCGAGCGCCCCTGTCGCCTCGCCCCCCTCGTCCAAGCCTAGCGTTCTCCCTTCTCCCTCTGCAGCTGCCCCCGCCTCTGCGGAGACCCCTCTAAACTCTGTGCTGGGAGACTCCTCTGCTTCTGAGCAGCGAGGCTTGCAGACAGCCTCTCAGCCGGCCGAGACGCCAGCCCCACCGGGTAAGGCCCCCCCCCCCGCGCTCGCTGCCAACCGCTGGGACCGCCCGCCCAGCGGGCTGGGGAGGGGGGTGTTGATCGTGGCCAGGGCACCATCGCTGTGGGCCAGGGCACCATCGCTGTAGGCCAGAGTATTGTTCCTATAGACCAGGGCACCATCGCTGTGGGCCAGAGTATCGTTCCTATAGACAAGAGCACCATCACTGTAGGCCATGGCACCATCGCTGTGGGCCAGGGCACCATTGCTGTAGGCCAGGGCACCATCGCTGTGGGCCAGGGCACCATCGCTGTAGGCCAGGGCACCATTGCTGTAGGCCAGGGCACCATCGCTGTAGGCCAGGGCATCATCGCCGTAGGCCAGAGTACCATTGCACCATCGCTGTGGGCCAGGGCACCATCGCTGTAGACCAGGGCACCATCGCTGTAGGCCAGGGCACCATCGCTGTGGGCCAGGGCACCATCGCTGTGGGCCAGGGCACCATCGCTGTGGGCCAGGGCACCATCGCTGTAGGCCAGGGCACCATCGCTGTGGGCCAGGGCACCATCGCTGTGGGCCAGGGCACCATCGCTGTGGGCCAGGGCACCATCGCTGTGGGCCAGGGCACCATCGCTGTGGGCCAGAGTATCATTGCACCATCGCTGTGGGCCAGGGCACCATCGCTGTGGGCCAGAGGACCATCGCTGTAGGCCAGGGCACCATCGCTGTGGGCCAGGGCACCATCGCTGTGGGCCAGAGGACCATCGCTGTAGGCCAGGGCACCATCGCCGTAGGCCAGGGCACCATTGCTGTAGGCCAGAGTATCGTTCCTATAGACAAGAGCACCATCACTGTAGGCCAGAGGACCATCGCTGTGGGCCAGGGCACCATCGCTGTGGGCCAGGGCACCATTGCTGTAGGCCAGAGTATCGTTCCTATAGACAAGAGCACCATCACTGTAGGCCAGAGGACCATCGCTGTGGGCCAGGGCACCATCGCCGTGGGCCAGGGCACCATCGCTGTGGGCCAGGGCACCATCGCTGTGGGCCAGGGCACCATTGCTGTAGGCCAGGGCACCATCGCTGTAGGCCAGGGCACCATCACTGTGGGCCAGGGCACCATCGCTGTAGACCAGGGCACCATCGCTGTAGGCCAGAGTACCATCACTCTAGGTCAGAGTACGCATGTAAAGTGGCTTTGTGTTCTGTCGGGTGAATTGCCTGTGGAGGACCCGCCTGCGGGATGCCCTTGCTGAACTAGCCGTTGACATCGTCAGCGGGACCGCACTTTGCCAGGGTCTAAGGGCCTCCTCCACGCACTGCTTTTCTGTTTCACCCAGAAAGCACTGCAGGCCACGCCGGCGGGCGGTACACAGTCGCCGTGTGACCTGCCTCGAGTTCCTCTCGTTTCTGGGAGGCGGAGAGAGGTGGTCGGTGCCCGGCTGTAGGCGTTCCCTGTAGCATCCTAAGGCCGTGGTCGGCAAACTGCGGCTCGCGAGCCACAGGTGGCTCTTGGGCCCCTTGAGTGTGGCTCTTCCACAAAACACCACGGCCTGGGCGAGTCTATGTTGAAGACGTGGCGTTAGAAGAAGTTTAAGTTTAAAAAATGTGGCTCTCCGAAGAAATGTCCATCGTTGTCCTGTGGATAGTTGGCTCTGGGCTAATGAGTTTGCCGACCACTGGCCTAGGGTCTCCCCTGCAGCAGTCCAGGTCTCGCTCGGATCCTATTTCATCTCAGTCTTTCTTTTCTGAGTTGGGGTCCCCCCATAACCACTGGACTTCCGGGGCGGTGCTCCCCTGACCCCCGCGGAGCAGCCTGGCTTTGCAGGGCGGGCGGAGAGCAAGGCAGGCTTGCTGTCTGCCCCAGAGTTCCATGTCCAGAGTGACCGGAAGTAGCAGGCTAACAGGATAGTTGAGAGAGAGGAGCATCTTCTAGCCTAATCCTTCACTTCAGTGATTCTCTGTATTCTCGCCACACGCTGGCATGCGATGTGGAATAACTGAAGATGTTGATGCCTGGGACCCACTGACCATTCTGTTCCCAGGCTTAGCCACGTTGGCTGTCTGTGTACAAGTCAATATACACGGAGTGGCCAGATTATGATCTCTGAGCGCATAATCATCTGGCCACTCGGTGCCTATCCTATAGAATAAAAGGCTAATATGCAAATTGTCCCCTCGACCAGGAGTTCGACCAGCAGGCAGGCCGACCAACCGCCTATGTCCCCTCCCCTTGGCCAGGCTGGCCGGACCCCACCCATGCACGCATTCATGCACCGGGCCTCTAATAAATATATACACTGAGTGGCCAGATTACTTATGCCTTCAGAGATCATCATCATCTGGCCACTCAGAGTGTATTTCTTTGCTCTCGTAGAATTCATTGACCATTAAGATTACACAGATTATGTGGGGTCTGGTATTTCAGATAGTACTGACGGTCGTCATATACATTGTTTGTTGTTTTTTGTGGCTGCCTCCCTTCCACATTGTATAAGCATTTATTCTGTTTACTAAATCCCCACGAACAGAAAAGGGATTCTCACGAGGCCGTCCGTGGCGTAGTTCTAGTATTAAAGCTCTCGTCCCCTAGTCAGTCGTGACGCCCTGTGGCTGTACATGCTAGGATCCTTTTATTTATTTTTTTACTTTTTTTTTTTTTTTAATACTAGTATTCTTCAATGACTACTATTCCCATTAACTTTTTAAAAAAATATATATTTTATTGATTTTTAAAAAAAATATATTTTTTATTGATTTTATACAGAGAGGAAGGGAGAGAGAGAGAGAGTTAGGAACATCAATGAGAGAGAGTCATTGATCAGCTGCCTCCTGCACACCCCCTACTGGGGATATGCCCGCAACCAAGGTACATGCCCTTGACTGGAATCGAACCCGGGACCCTTCAGTCCCCAAGCCGACGCTCTATCCATTGAGCCAAACTGGTCCTGGCTATTTTATTGATTTTTGTACAGAGAGGAAGGGAGAGAGATAGAGAGCTAGAAACGTCGATGAGAGACAAACATCGACCAGCTGCCTCCTGCACACCCCCCACCGGGGATGTGCCCGCAACCAAGGTACATGCCCTTGACCGGAATCGAACCTGGGACCTTTTCAGTCCACAGACCGACGCTCTGTCCACTGAGCCACACCGGCTTCGGCGCTAGGATCGTTTTAATACTCACGTAGACTTCCACCGTGGCGGTCAACCGAAGTCCTTCATGATGTAGCGAACGTTTGGGCCGCCTGTTCAGTTTGGCATGATGGGTCCTCACGGGTGCTGTCACAGGGCGCCATTGCGGATGGCTGAGGTCTCATTGTGCCTCTCTCTCTCTCTCTCTCTCAGGCATTGTCTTGGGACCACCTGCACCCCCACCCCCTCCTCCACTCCCCCCAGGGCCTGCCCAGGCTCCAGGGGCGCTGCCTCCTCCCCCCGGACCGCCCCCTCCTCCTCCACTGCCAGCCTCGGGGCCTCCGCCTCCCCCTCCGCCACCCCCTCTCCCCAACCAGGCGCCCCCTCCTCCCCCGCCGCCCGCCCCGCCGCTCCCCGCGGCTGGATTCTTTGCGGGATCCGTGTCCTCCGAAGACAATCGCCCGCTGACGGGACTGGCAGCGGCCATCGCTGGAGCAAAGCTTAGGAAAGTGTCACGGGTAAGTGCGACTCCGAATTATCGCATTTGCTTTTGTTTTTTTTGTGTGTGTGTGTGTCTGTCTCGTTCTTTCTCGGTGTCTGAAGGACTGGCTTTCTTGGCGCTCTAATGTTACGACCCCTAGCTTCATTCATTAAAAAAAAAAAAAAAAAATGGAAAGAATTTAAATTGACGGGAAAGTTGTGAGAATCATACAGCTTCTGAGAACTCACTACCCACACTCGCCAGTTAACATCTGTTTCTTTTACTCTTTTCTCTCTGTGTATGTTTTATTTTATATGTACACACACACACACACACACACACATACATACGCATTTTTTTTTTTGTCTGAATTTTAAGTCTGGGATAACCAGGCCCCTATTTCCCTAAATGCCTCACTGAATAAGGACGTTTCCCTACAGGCCCACATGTAATTATCCAAATCCTGTTGTCGCTGGAACACTACAGATCTGTTCCCGTTGTATCTGTTGCCCAGTAATGTCTTCTGCAACAATTTTTTTCTAGCCCGAAACCACTACCCATTTCATGATACTGACTTTTTAAAAAATATATTTTGAGAGAGAGAGAGAGAGAGGGGGGGGGGGGGAGGGAGAGGGAGAGAAACATCAATGATGAGAGAGAATCACGGATCGGCTGCCTCCTACACGCCCCCTACTGGGATCGAGCTTGTAACCCAGGCATGTGCCCTGACCGGAAATCGAACCGTGACCTCCTTCCAGGTTCATAGGTCAACATTCCACCATTGAGCCATGCCGGCCTGGGCGACACTGACATGCCGACAGCGATAAAACCATCCTCCAGTTTGGTTCATCTGATGTATCCTCAGGACTAGATTCAGGTTATGTGTTTTGAGGCAGACTTTTTTTTTTTTTTTTTTTACCACCAAAGTACTATGCCCTTTTTGGCGTATCGCACACATGGATACATGACATGGGTTCCCCACGTTTAGGGTTGTTAACGCCGAGAATGCTTCTGTTGCTCTGTAAGTCCATGCGGTTCACCCCCATGGGTTCTTAAGAAGATTTCAGAATAGATGTTTTATGGAAGTGATTGCTGTGTAGTGTACTGGTTTGAACGTCATAGAACGGTAAAGCGCGGTATTCCTCAACCCAGGAGTTGACCATGCATGTACGTATGTATGTTTCGTTAAGATGGAGGACGCCTCTTTCCCGAGTGGGGGCAGTGCCGTCGGCGTGAATTCGGCCTCATCCAAAGCGGACGCAGGGCGTGGGAACGGACCCCTCCCTCTGGGGGGCAGCGGTTTAATGGAGGAAATGAGTGCCCTGCTGGCCAGGAGGTAAGGGTGCGATTTACTCGCAGTTCAGACAAAAACGTGGACGTGCCCAGAAATGAGAATATTTTCTTAATTTCCTCTCAGATATGTAATTTATCTTGATGCAGTTCTTCCCTTTTGGGAGTAGTTTTTATACTAAGAGATTATTATTATTATTATTATTATTATTTTATAAAAAAGAATCCAATTTACCTTCTTTCTAGGAGGAGGATTGCCGAAAAGGGATCAACCATAGAAGCAGAACAAAAAGAGGACAAAAGTGTAAGTGACTAAAGGACCCTGGAGTGTGGGGCTGAAGCTCAGCTCTTTCAGGAAATCCTGGCAGAGATCGGTGCGAACGTCACGTGAACTTAAGATGGCTTCTTTTTTTTCAGTCTTCAGGCAGTAAAATAGCTTAAACATTTTTAATGACATTCCTAGTAAGATGGGTTGACTTTAACCGGAGTGGTGGGAAAAGCCCTAGGTTCACTTCTGTGGAGTTTGTGTCTTCACCATGGCGATAACGCAAGTGTCCCGCCCCTCCCCTGGCCACTCAGCGCCCGCATATGCAAATTAAGCGACCATCTTTGTTGGGTTCATTTGCATACTCGTTCCTGATTGGCTAGTGGGTGTCGTGCAGGTATGGTCAATTAGCATGTTACTCATTTATTAAGTAGGTGAGCACATGGCTTTTTCAAGGTGGTGGTGGTGGTGGTGGTTTGGGGTTTCGGTTTTGGTTTTTCCTCTGAGGGGGCCCGTTACCTTGCATTTAAAATGAAGGAATAAGACGGCCTCAGCAACATTCTGATGTTTCCCCCCGGGGGAGCCTGCAGTAGGCCATTCGCCGAGCTCCCCTGCCCGGGGCAGCTGGGCGACCTCTGCTTTATCTGCTCGGTGGATTGGTGTTGAACACAGAAGGGAGTGTCGTCGTCCGTCCCCCCCCCAGCCCCCCGATATGCTGGGCCTTCTGTGCGGCCACTCCCCAGCTGGCGGGAGGGCATTGGCTGGTGCAGTTCTCCGGGGGCGCCGGAGGGGCACACTGGTGGGAGCGTAAGAGAAGGGAGAAGATGGACGGAGGGAAAAGGGGGACATGGCAGGAAGAATGGTGGGAACGGAAGGACAAGCACTGACTCAGCCGGCCAGTGTGGGATGCTGCTCATACATGTCTCTGTCTGTCTAGGAGGATGCAGAGCCCGTCATTGCTAAAGCCTCTTCCACAAGTACACCTGGTAAGCCCACCCTTCCCACACGTCCTCTCTCGCGCTCTCTCGCTCTCGCTCTCACTTGCCGTGCCCTCCATTTCCCCAGGGCTGGGTCAGGTGACCGCGTGCCCACGAAAGTGTTAGAATGTCTGTTCACCCTGGAGGTCACGACCTCTTCTCCCCTCCCCCCTCTGCAATGCCCCACGTTTTTCTCTGATGATTCTTTCTTTGAAAAATCATAGTTTTTACATTGTTTTTTTTTAATATAAAATTTTTTTATTGATTTTTCACAGAGAGGAAGGGAGAGGGTTAGAGAGTTAGAAACATGGATGAGAGAGAATCATCGATCCGCTGCCTCCCGCATACCCCCAACTGGGGATGTGCCCACCGCAACCAAGGTACATGCCCTTGACCGGAATCGAACCTGGGACCCTTGAGTCTGCAGGCCGACGCTCTATCCACTGAGCAACACCAGTTTCGGCAGGGAAGTGTTTTTTTGATCGCTGGTTCTTAAAGATTGAGCATGTTAGCCAGCATTAATTGTCATTTCAAAAAACATTCTCCAATTGGGAAGGTGGTCATTTGAACCGTTCATTGGTCTCATGGTGATTATCGAGGAAATAAAACTTTTTATTTGTAAGGCGGGGTCAGGGGGAATTAAAAGCCTTTGGGAAACATTCTTGAATTCAGTGAAATTTTTAAAAATATTTTTTATTGATTTCAAAGAGGAAGGGAGAGAGAAACATCCATGATGAGAGAGAATCTTTGGCTGCCTCCTGCACGCCCCCTACTGGGGATCAAGAGCACAACTGGAGCATGTGCCCTTGGCTGGAATGGAACCCGGGACCTTTCAGTCCTCAATCTTGACTCTCTGTCCACTGAGCCGAGCCAGCTAGGGCATTACACTCTTTCTTGATTTAAAATACTTTGTGCTATTTCTTTCTAATTAAAAATATATTTTGATGATCCTGTCTTTATCAGAGAAAGTTCTTCCCAGCCGGTGTGTGTATAGAATGATAGTATTTTACATATATGTCGGTCTAAGTATATCCTCGAGAAACTCGTCATTCTTGCTCCTCCTTCTCATGTTAAGGTCTGACACGGTTCCAATCGGAACCCTGACAGATTTTGACCGCAGTTCAGCATTAAAACGAAAAGTTTCCTATTCACCTAGATTATTACTCCCCTCACCCGTATAACGGTCTTTAGGACTGTAAGACTTGCTTCGCAAAAACCCTGGGGGCGTGTCGGGTATTGAATACTTTCTCTTCTTTATTTTTAAAGAACCAACAAGGAAACCTTGGGAGAGAACCAATACCATGAACGGGAGCAAGTCCCCTGTGATATCCAGGTATGAGTGTTTCCTGCTTTTACTTTGCGTTTTTATCTAAGAAGAAATGGATGTCTCCATTTTTATTGCAGGAAAAAAAAAAAATGGGACGGTAGGTCTGACATTGTACAGTGGAGCCAGTCTAAATTATCTGAATTCTGCCTCGTCAGGCTGTCTAAAATGTCAGAGAGCTTTTATTCCTCCCATTTAAATTATTTTTTTTTATTTGGAAAGATTCAACACGACAGAAAAGCTGAAAGAGCAGTGAACACCCATTTACCCATCCCCTAAATACACTGTTGTTTATTATTTTTTTAGATGATTTTTTAAAAATGTATTCCTTATTGATTTTTTACAGAGGAAGGGAGAGAGATAGAGAGCTAGAAACATCCATGAGAGAGAGGTACATGGATCAGCTGCCTCCTGCACACCCCCTACTGGGGATGTGCCCGCAACCAAGGCCCATGCCCTTGACCGGAATCGAACCTGGGGGACCTGTGAGTCCGCAGGCCGACGCTCTATCCACTGAGCCGTCCCGGTCTCGGCAAGGTGTAGAATTTATTAAACGGATTCACACGCGAGCGAGACATCTGTTTTTACGTTTCCCCTCCCGCTGGCTGGGCAGCTCAGTGGGAGGGAAAGGAGAGGACAGGGTGGCGTCCCATGGGTGGGCCTCGGTGGGGCTGCCGGCCTCTTGCTGGACGCGACACACCGGTCCCGGGGTGACCTGCCTCGCACCCCGAGAAGGCCGCCTCCTCTCGGCACCTGTCCCCCCACCTTCCTGACAAATGACAGAAAGCCGAGCAGAGGGCACAGGCGTCTGCTTCTGCCCTGATCAGCCCCCCCCCCCCCCCGGCTCCCCCCCTCGCTTTGTCCACGAACACCTTCCCACGATGCCGGGCGGCGGGTGTGTGTGCAGGGGCGTGTGGACGCGCCGCCGTGCGGCTGACCTGCCCCGGGCCTTTCGTTTGTGCAGACCAAAATCCGCACCCTCGTCCCAGCCCAGTGCCAACGGAGTCCAGACCGAGGGGATAGACTACGACCGGCTGAAGCAGGTGGGGCCCGGGCAGCCGGCTTCTTGTGGAGCCCGCTGTTTTCTTAAAGCTGTGTCTGCGTGTGTGTGTGTGTGTGTGTGTGTGTGTGTCTGCGTGTCTGCGTGTGTGTGTGTGACGGATGGTGAATGCGCTCAGAAAGCATGCAGCATTCAGGTATTTTCTGCACATGGAGCCGTGGCACGGACACGCTTGGCGCTTTGCCGATTCTCGTGTTTTGGTGCCGGGGGTTTGCATCAAGTCTCTGCAGGGGTGAGGGGCGGGGGGCATGGGGGGGCGGTTTGGTACCCCTCCCTGCAGAGCATCGCTATGACATGGACATGGAATGGGGTCGCATACACACCCTAACGTGTGTAGAAGCCACGTTAAGTCAGTACAGAGAAACAGAGGACATTTCAAGATTTAAGATTTCAAATGTGCAATCAGGATTGTAAAATGACTGCCCTCGCCGGTGTGGCTGAGTGGGTAGAGTGTTGGTCTGTGGCCTGAAGGGTCCCAGGTTCAATTCTGATCAAGGGCACATACCCGGGCTTGATCCTCAGTGTGGGGAGAGGGGCCGTGCAGGAGGCAGCCGATCAATGATTCTCATCATTGATGTCTCTCTCTCTCTCTCTCTCTCTCTCTCTCTCCATACATACATACATACACACATACACACACATATGTCTCCCTCTCTCAAATCAATAAAAATAATATTAAAAAAAACACACACATAAAACTGCTAATGGGTTACTCTACATTATGTTCTTGCTACTACATCTTTGAAATCTAGTGTCTGTTTTACGTTTCAGGAGCTCGGAGGCTCCTCCACACCTCGGGGTGCCCCGCCCCCAGACCCTCCCTCCCCGGAGGCGAGACTGAAAGCCTTTCTAGAGATGGTCTGAGTCACATCTGCCATGGGGCGAGGGAGGGATCATTTTTGTTCTAGAAAGCACTCTGTCTCGTCTCTTGCGAGGCGGGAATAAGCAGGAAGGTTGGGCGAGGGAGGCCATTCAGACAGAACGTCCTTGAGGCTGCTCTGCCAGCACCGGACTGTACATCCTTCAGATCTTAGGTGCGCAAGGATCGTCCGGGCACTCACTCACTTTCTGTCTCCCTGGTGTGTTTCTCTGCCGTTTCAGGACATTTTAGATGAAATGAGGAAAGAATTAACCAAGCTAAAAGAGGAGCTCATTGATGGTGAGTGTCTGAACACGTCCCCCACGCCTACGGGGCCCCCTTCAAGAACAGCGCGCTTTAAGAGAATGCAAAGAAATCAATAACATTTGAAAAAAATAATAATAGATTTAAAAAAAGAGAGAGAATGCAAAGACAGAAACAGGCCCGTTGGTTACTTGAGGGCGTAGCACAGTTCCTTTTGCGTGGTCTCCTGCCCTCCACATGGCTTGTAGGAGGCCCGCCCTCTTTCTTGGAATGGAGGGAAACCTAGGGATGCACGATTTCCCTCCGGCTCAGGCGTCGGGAAGCAATGGCCGGGGAGCTGGGCGGTGAGTCTGTCTCTGAGTTGCCCTGCTGAGCCCACAGAACAAGTGCCTTCCTCCGGCCTCTGAAAGGGAGGGAATCAGTCCGTACCCATCTGTGGACATGGGTATCGTCTTTGCACTCAGCAAGGACAAAGACCCCTGCCACGAAGCACGCTCGATCCGTGCGTCCTTCCATTCCTGGGAGGTCGAGCGCCGACGTTGACCTTTCTTAAGATCGAGCCACTTGCCGAAACCAGTGTGGCTCAGTGGGTAGAGCGTCGGTCTGCGGACTGAAAGGTCCCAGGTTCGATTCCGGTCACGGGCATGTACATTGGTTGCGGGCACATCCCTGGTAGGGGGCGTGCAAGAGACAGCTGGTCGATGTTTCTCTCTCGTCGACGTTTCTAGCTCTCTATCCCTCTCTCCTCCGCTCTGTAAAAACTCAATAAAATATATTAAAAAAAAAAAAAAAAGATCGAGCCATTTGTTTTGGTGTGTTTTTAAAAAAATATATATATATTTTATTGATTTTTTTTTTTTTTACAAAGAGGAAGAGAGGGGGACAGAGAGCCAGAAACATCGATGAGAGAGAAACACTGATGAGAGAGAAACATCAGCTGCCTCCTGCACACCCCCTATTGGGGATGTGCCCACAACCAAGGAGCATGCCCTTGACCAGAATTGAACCTGGGACCTTTCAGTCTGCAGGCTGACTCTCTATCCACTGAGCCATAGTGATTTCAGCTTGTTTTTTTTTGTTTTTTGTTTTGTTTTTAACCGTACTCTTTCGTTTATGTTGGATCCTTTTTCTTTCCCTACTCAGCAATCAGGCAGGAACTGAGCAAGTCCCACACCGCATAGAGACGCAGCCCGAGGAGAGGAGAGGACTTCCATCCGGAGGGGGGACACGCGCCACCCACAGCAGCTGCTGACCACACACCTTCCTCCGTGAGAAGGAGGCGGCGGAGACGGTCGGAAGGGAAGGCAAGGGGGGAAGAAAAAACCCCCAGACCTACTCTGGACGCCTCCAGACAGGGTCCCTCCGGCGCCACGCTGTTCCTCTCCCCGTGTGCTGCTTCACTCTGACTCTTTCGACGGGACGGACGGACGGGCCTGGGACGCCCCCGGGGCCATCGGCACAGAAAACGCAAAGCCCCCGGCAGGCAGGCAGGCAGGCGGGGTCGCCGCGCAGGGAGATAGTCTCCACGTCAGGATCGGATCTCGCGTTCCCACAACCCACAGCTACCACATCAAGAGCGAGGCTTGCGAAGTTGTTTTTGTTTTTTTGCTTTTTTTTTTTTTGCTCAGAGTTTCTGACGAAGAATCCGGCAGGTCATGCTATTGTACGTGTTTCTCTCAGGTTCGTCTTCCCATCATCCTAGCCCCCCACCATCCCCCGCGAATGTCGGGGAGTGAGCCCCCCCCCCCCGTGGAGGGAATCACCCTCCGGTGTGGGGGCAGACCGAAACGGGGTGATGTTTCCACGGAAGCGCCCTCCAAACCGCTCATCCCGGCCGGAGGAATGTTCTAGAATGGTGGGAAGCCTCTCTCGAGCTAGCCTTCACGCAGTTTTGTAGATTTCGAAAAGAACCCCACGATTCGCCCAGAATTGGAAAGACGCAGATGCCTTCTTCAATCGTTAACGATGCTTTACCAAATCGATGGATGCAGCCGTCACGTGTGTCACGGACGTATCGTAGATCTCCCGTAGGTTTGCGACCGCCTTTTGTAGACTGACTTCTGCATGCGGACGTTTTTATAATGTCCCGACAAACCACCACCCAACGAGCTTTTTCTAAAAAAAAAACAAACACAAAAAACAAAACACGGCCCCAGACACGAATGCATGCACTCCTCCGTGTCGTGGCCTCTTCCAGGCCTCGTCGCGGGGGAAAAATCCATTTTGTAGCATCTAGGGGGGAGGGGGAGAGGGAGGGAGGGGAGGAATAATTTTTTAATTTAAAGTTCATCTCTGCGCTGTCCTTTTTTTTTTTTTTTTTTTTTTTTTTTCCCTCTCGATTCCCTGCATGACAAGCAATGAGGACTGTGTTATGACTTTCATGGGTAAATACGTCGCAGAAACAAGTCCGCATCACGTCGTCCGCCATGTGTCTGTCTCTCCGGGCTTCCGTCATGTCCATGGCCTGAACCACGAGGATGCAGGGACGCACCCCAGCCCGCGAAGCTGCCTTGGGGATCATGGGATGTTGAATGACGAGCAGTGACCGTGATGGGAGTCGTTGAGTGAAGGGCAGCCACTGAGGAGCTGGGCCTAGTTTTCTTTTCACGAGTGAGACTCAATGAGCTCCTCTGCTTCCCAGCTGTGTGTTAGGGCATTCACATGCGTGTCAGTGCGTGCACACACGTGTTAGGGCGCGCACACACACGTGCGGCTGCAATCCACTCTGTTTTCTTTGGACATTTGTAAGATGAAAATAGGGGAGACATCCTACCTGTTGCAAGGATAGATTTTTATTGTTGTTTTTTTTTTTTTACACACGTAGGAAACCATTCTGTAGGCTCTCCGTCTTGATCCACGCTTGAGTCACGTGCCATATTTGCTTTGGCGTCTTTGGTCACCAGGTTCCCACTGACGTGTCGGAGACATGACCCACCCGCGTCCTAGAGCCTCGTGCATCTCAGTCCACACAGCGCTGGCTGGATGCCGCCGGTTTACAGCGTCCTCACTGCTGAAGGAGGGATTTTTTTTTCCCCCCTCCTTATTGAAATAGTTTTGTTTTCTGTACAGACTTCCTTTTTTTAGGTTACCCTGTGATCGATGCGCTCCCTTAGTCCGAGGGCACCGTTCTTTTCTCCTGTCCGCTCTTCCTTGTCCTACGTGCGCAGTCGAGACATTCAGGATGCGAGAAGCTTATTGCCCAGGACTGTTTTTCTTAAAGCAGCGGGAGGCGTTTTCCTCTCTTATTAGCGTACTTTTTGGTTATGTAAACCCACGTCAGCTCAGTCTAGGCGTTGATGTCCCCTGTCAACCTGATCAGAGGTAACTTCCGGTTTTGACGGTTTACGTTCACTAGTCTGCAGTAGGGTACGTGTGGGTACGTGTGGTCCAAAGGAAGATAAGAGACTCTAAGACGATGCTAGACCTGAGAAGGAAGCTGGTGTACGCATTCAAACGCTCTGTGCCTTGGAGTGCCGTGAACACGACGTGTGTCTAAACACGACAGAAAGAACCAGTGTTGGGCCATGTTTTCTGTATCCCATCATGCTGCCTTCTCCCAGCTGGTGTTCTCTCCAAGAAGGGTGATGGGAGTCCCCGGACACGGCTGCCATCCCCCGTGACAGGGGTCATGGTCATGGTCATGGTCATGGTCATGGTCATGGTCCGGGGCGTCTGTGATGGCCCCGGGACTCGGAAGCTGGGGCACGCCGCTGGAGCCATGCTATCCCGAAGGTCCTCCATGCTCGCGCGCGCGCTCTCTCTCTCTCTCTCTCTCTCTCTCTTTTTTTTTTTTTTAATACATTTTATTGATTTTTTTACAGAGAAGAAGAGAGGGATAAAGAGTTAGAAACATCGATGAGAGAGAATCATCGATCAGCTGCCTCTTGCACACACCCCCTACTGGGGATGTGCCCGCAACCTAGGTCCGTGCCCTTGACCGGAATCGAACCTGGGACCTTTCAGTCCGCAGGCCGACGCTCTCTCCACGGAGCCACACCGGTTTCGGCCCTCTGTGCTCTTGTCACGTCGGATGTCTTAAGCAGTTTCAGGGGGGTCCTCTTCTCCCCGCAGGAGGGGGGGCCTGCCTTCCTCAACACTGTGATCTGGTCCGCGCACGCCTGCCGGCGACACTCTGTGGACGGCGAACCAACTGAATGTACACGCCCCTCAGTGCTGGTGCTGAAATCTCTGCAGAACAGCCGCCCTGGTTCCAAAGTCCGTTTTCCGGAAATTTGCAAGCATCATGTTACATGTGTCCATCCGGACCGAAGATGCAACACGGACGAATGTCGGCGTCTCATGCTTTTTTTTTTCCCCCCGGTGTTCGGCTTCCTCTCGCGTGTCCGGCTCTCTGCTGTTTTTGATCATGAGTGTGTCCATTCACGTTTCCCACACCCTAACTTCGATTGTGCGATTGAAATAAAGTTGCAGTCTATATACGTGTTGCTCACCTGTGACCCTTAGGTTCCCCCCGGAAAGGGGTCTCTGTCTGTTGGTTCTAAAGTTTCCTCGAATGTGGAAAACCACTTTTCGGAGTCCGGGGCTGTACCGCGGGAGGTGTGCACCTCACGTCCCTGCTCTTGAAAGGCGTCGTAAAAGTCATCCATACCAAGTCATGATGTAGTTCAATCTGCCCCCTACGTAGTTGGCAGGGCAAAGGGCGTTGTGCAGAGGGAAGGTGGGTGGTGTGTCTCCTTTTTGTTTGAAATGATGAAGTGTTGGCTGTTTCCTGGTTGTGCTTATTTCCTGACGGCCCCGCTGAACACGGAGAAGGGTAAAGAGAATGTCCGTGTGTAATTTCACTCCAATGATGTCCTGTCACGTGGTCAGATACTTAAACTCCGGGGATCGAGACTGGAATCAAACCCAGGACCCTTCAGCCCGCAGGCCGACGCTCTATCCACTGAGCCAAACTGGCTGGGGCAAGAATTGAGATTTTTGTTTTCATATATATTTTTATTGATTTCAGAGAGGAAGGGAGAGATAGAAACACCAATGGTGATAGAGAATCATGGATCGGCTGCCTCCTGCACACCCCTACTGGGGATCCAGCCCGCCACCTCGATATGTGCCCTTGACGGGAATCGAACCTGGGACCTTTCAGTCCGCAGGCTGATGCTCTATCCATTGAGTCAAACCAGCTGGGGCAAGAATTGAGATCCTCATATCTATATGTATAAAAGCCTAAGCCACCAGAGGACAGGTTGGTAGCTATGACACGCAAGGACCACCAGGGGGCAGATGCTGCTTGCTGGTGGTCAGTGCACTTTCACTGCAGGAGTGCTGCTCAGCTGACAGAAGGGCGCCAGACTCTGGGCTCACGGCTGGCGAGGGCACAGCTGCCACCGTACAAGCCTCTCCTGCAGACACTCCCCCAGAGCAGGAGCAGGGCATCACCCAAGCCGCATTCGGGCTTCTCCCCTCCCCCCCCCCACCCCCCGGCCGCCTGCCGCTTGGCACACTTCTTCGTGCTTTGCAGGATCAGCACTGACTGTGGGCTGGAGCCCGTCGAGCTGGCGGGTAAGGCTGGGCCGTGGCAGCGTCCACTGATCCCTGCAGGCCAGGCTGAGGGACCCCACCTGTGCACGAATCCGTGCACCAGGCCTCTGGTATGTCTATCATCCTGGAGGCAGGAGACCTTCCCATTTAGAAGCCCAAAATGGATTACGAAAAAAAAAAATAATAATACTCCCCAGCCTTGGTTGAGCTGCTGACCTAGGAACCAGGAGGTCCCAGTTCGGTTCCGGTCAAGGCATGGGCCCAGGTTGCAGACAACACACTTTGTCCGCCCAGAGGAAAACAGGTCCTTCTTGTCAGGGAGCGTCATCCCCCAGGCTTGCACCCACCCTTTTTAAAAAATTTCTTTATTGATTAAGATATCACATATTTGTCCTCAATCCCCTCCCCACTCATCCCCCCACCCCCCTATCGTCCGTGACCCAGTGCATGATAGGGGGTAGGGGGTGGGAGCATTAGGCTCCTATGGGTGCACACAAGTCCTTTGGTGGATCTCTCCCTTTTATCCCCACCCTCCCTCTGAGGCCCTGACCCAGGGCTCCTTGTCTCCGGGTCTGTTCTTGTTCACCCGTCTATGTTGTTCACCGTTTCCCTTAGATGCGTGAGATCATGTCCTACTGGAAATGTAAGAACCGAGAATGAGACAAGCGGTAATAGTTATGCCGAAAGGCATATGGATCGGTCTGTACTGAGTTTCTCTCGCACCCACCTTTTAAGAAGGGGACGTGGGAGAGGGGGTGAGGGGTGGACCCAGCGTGCTTGGCAGGGTGCAGGGGTGAGAGAGGCACACCGGGGATTTGCACCCACGTCTCAAAGAGGAGGGACTAAAAAGGGGACCCCGTGCAAGAGCAGGCAGCAAGGACGTGCCAGGAAGCAGCAGCCCCGGCGGGCTGCCCAATTCAGTGCCTTCAAAACGATCATCTGTGTGAACTGCATGCAATGTCATGTGACCCATAACGTGTAACCTGGATGTGTGCTCGACCCGTCTTCACGTGTGGAGCTGAGGTTCCGTAGAAAAGGGCCTCCCTGGCCGTGTGGCTGGGTGAGAGTGGATCGGCGAGCTCGCGGGAGTCCTCCTCGGACCCGGGGGCATGCCGGCGTGTGGTATCGGGCCCCGTGTTTGCGTGAAGCGCCCGTGTTGTTGACCTCTGACCCACCGCGCCCTCCCTGTGTCTCTCTCCTCCTCTGCGGCTTCGCTGGGTTTACCTGCTTCCCCCCTTCTGCTGCTCGGTGTCCTTCCTTCCTTTTGAAATAAAGAGATGAAGATAAAACTTCCAGGAGACTTGTTTTTATTCTGCCCGTGACTCTGACCTTACCAAAGATAATACGACATGAAAAAGTAAGTGGCCCTAGCCGGTATGGCGCAGTGGATAGAGCGTTGGCTGGTGGACAGAAGGGTCCTGGGTTCGATTCCGGTCAAGGGCACCTGCCTGGGTTGCAGGCTTGATCCCCAGTAAGGGATGAGCAGGAGGCAGCCGATCCATGATTCTCAGTCATTGTGGATGTTTCTATCTCTCCCTCTCTCTGCCTCTCTGAAATCTATCTATCTATCTATCTATCTATCTATCTATCTATGTCAACAGTTCATAGCTTTGAAATTGCATGCCCTTCTGAGTGTAGGCCACTGAGCACTCTCCCGGTCCTGTGCTGTCCAGCCCTGTCCCCTGCAGAAGAATTGTCCTTATCCAGAGCATCTGCCTCACTCCGTCTCCTCACCTGGGTATTCTCTCGCCTCCCATCATCGCAAGAAGAAGAAGAGGAAGGTGAGTACAGGACGGTAAGATATTCTGAGAAAGAGACTGCGTCTTCTTAACGTATTACCATAGATTGCCGGCATTGCTTTGTTTTATTATGTTATGTTCTTGTTGCTCTCTTACATGAAATGCAGCCTAGGGTATTAATGTGTGGTCAAAATACAGCATATTCAGGGCTTGGAGTTCTGTTTGTGCCTTCAGGCCCTGACCGGGTGGTCTTGGGACGTGTCTCTTGTGCATAAGGGGGTCTACTGCACCCCCCTTGGCGTTCCCCAGATGCTCTTAATTTTCTGTCTGGGTACGTGGGGATGTCTCTGGGCCCAAGGAGCTCGGGCGACACCTGGCGGTCGGTCACACTCCATGCAGCGTACTCCATCCAACGTGTGTACAGTGCCCTCTGGTGGTCGATGGCAGTTCAGTTTCCTTTCCCCAGCGTGTCTTGGCTTGGAATTGGAGGTGCTGTTCTTATTTTTCAAGAAACCTAAGGCACAGAAAGGTGGTCCTGTATCCCAGGTGAGACTGGCCGAGAAGAGACCTGAATCCAGGCATTTTTTTTAAAATATATATTTTATTGATTTTGTACAGAGAGGAAGGGAGAGAGATAGAAAGCTAGAAACATCGATGAGAGAGAGTCATCGATCAGCTGCCTCTTGCACACCCCCTACTGGGGATATGCCCGCAACCAAGGTACATGCCCTTGACTGGAATCGAACCCGGGTCCCTTCAGTCCCCAAGCCGACGCTCTATCCATTGAGCCAAACCGGTCTCGGCTGAATCCAGGCATTTTGACTGCACGCTATGCGTTAAGCGCAAGAGAGCGATTGTGACCTCACGTTAGGACAACAGAAATGTGTCCGCAGATCACCTTCCCCTGGGTGGGGCTGACCCGACCTCTTCTGGGCACGCGGAGCCCCCGGCACCCCACTTTTGGAAGACCATCAGCAAATCGCAAGATGTCCAGACTGAGCGGCCAGAATGGCAGATGGCAGCCCCTGTCCTTGGCTTAGCCCAGTGGTTGGCAAACTCATCAGTCCGCAGAGCCAAACACCAACAGGACAACGATCGACATTTCTTTGGGAGAGCCACATTTTTTACACTTAAACTCCTTCTAACGTCACGTCTCCAACATAGACTCGCCCGGGCCATGGTGTTTTGTGGAAGAGCCACCCTCAAGGGGCCAAAGAGCCGCGTGTGGTCAGCGGGCCGCAGTTTGCCGACCCCCGGGTTAGCCATCCGCTGGCCTCCCTCCCCGGAGCGCCATCTCTGAGTTGGCCACGGCTGGTGTCCGTCCACTCTTTCCTGTGACCCCACCAGTAATGGCCAACCAGAGGCTCCCTGGTGCTGGCACCCCCCAGCCTTGGACTCTGGAGGGGTCCCTCAGGAGCAGGCAGCAGGTGACTTGCTGGAAGCCCAGGGCACGAGGGTGAGAGCTGTCTGAGGTCCCCAAGCAGCGACAGCTCAGGAGTCCACAACCCCTCACCCCCACCTTGGGTGTTTTTGAAAAAATATTTTTACTGATTTCAGAGAGGAAGGAAGAGGGAGAGAGAGAGAGAGAGAAACATCCATGAGGAGAGAGAATCATGGACCAGCTGCCTCCTTTATGCCCCCCACGGGGGATGGAGCCCACCACCCGGGCAGGTGCCCTTGGCCAGAATCGAACCCGGGACCCTTCAGTCCGCAGGCTGACACCACCAGCCTGGGTGTTTCCAACAGCAGCTCCAACTGCCCGCCACCCAGCAGGCTGTTTCCCAGCTGGCCTTTCCTCTCTTTTCTCTGCCACGTGTTGAAAGGGCGCTTAGGTCTTATCTGGGGAAGCGCTCAGCGCTCGTGAAGCACCTACTGTGTGCTCGGAGCACCTACTGCGTGCTCGGTGCTGTGCGGGGGCTGGACCACGGCGAGACAAGACACCGTCTCTGCCCCCAGCAAACACGGCGCCGCCCCGGGTGTGTCCCGAGCGCCCAGGCGGGTCTGGGGACGGGAAAGCCGATCTCTGTGCTGTTTTATTCATGTGTGCCGAGCTGGCTGCCCTGAATTTCTTTCCTTCGGCAGCCAGACTGGGCTGTGTTAGTGTTCGGCCCCCCAAGGGGCTCCCTGTAGGCTGGGGTGGCACCGAGCAGCTCCCCTGAGCCTCGCCTGTCGCTCAGACCAGAGGAAAGGGGTCCGGGAGGCCCGGGGTGGCCTGGGGCTTCTTCGCGAACGTGTCCCCGTGGAGATGCCCTGTGGGTGGGTGGGCAGCCCTGAGTGAGGCCGGCACCCAGCCGGGGCGGCAGTTACCTGGTCCGCAGACCGGCTGGCTCACCCAGCAGAGAGAGGGAGTGGCAAAAACAGGTTTACAGTCATGAGTACCCAAAACGCAGAGTTCATTCTTTTTTTGAGGGGGGGGAGGGTTTAAAAATTTATTGATTTTTTTACAGAGAGGAAGGGAGAGGGAGAGAGAGAGAAACATCGATGGGAGAGAAACATGAGAGAGAATCATCCATCAGCTGCCTCCTGCACACCCCCCACTGGGGATGTGCCGGCAACCAAGGCACATGCCCTTGACTGGAATCGAACCTGGGACCCTTGAGTCCACAGGCCGACACTCTATCCACTGAGCCAAACCTGTCAGGGTGAGCTCATTCTTTTAAAAAAATATATATGTATTGTATTGATTTTTTTTCTTTCTTTTTTACAGAGAGGAAGGGAGAGGGACAGAGAGTTGGAAACATCGATGAGAGAGAAACATGGATCAGCTGCCTCTGTCCCCCTCCAAACCCTCTCCAGGAGCCTCGCCCTCCAGCTCCAGCGGCTCTGAGCCCTGCCCCACAGGTCCTCTCTGCCGCCACCTTTATCCCTGGGCCTCCCAGGGGGTGGATGGAGGTGCCCAGCCGCCCGCACGCACGGCTCCTGCCCGCCGGCCCAGCCCTGTGCCTCCTGCAGGATGGGTGTGCCGCCACCCCAGCAGGGAGACAGGAAGTGAGCACAGCGGCCTCGCCCGCAGAGAGGGCGGCGCCGGGAGGCTCTGCAGGTGCCTCTGAGTCCCAGCTCCATGCCGCCCTTCCAGTAGCTTCCGCAGTGTCAGGACATGGGGAACTGGAACCCCACGCCATGCATCTGCCGTGGGTGCAGCCACAGTCTCTGCTGCACCCATGCTGCCAGCAGCTCCCCTGCACCAGCCAAGGCCAAGGCCAAGGCCAAGGGGGGAGAGGAACAGCCCTAAGCCCCTGGACATGCGGCTCTCGGCAGCTGCTTGCCATGGTCCCAGGCCTGTCGCTCCCTGGCTGCGTCTGTGTCCTCTGGGGGCTGTGGTGAGGTGGAAACACGTGTGTGAGCTCGTTATGCAAATTGGAAGCCACGCAGGGGCATAGCCACCCACCTGCCCGCTCCCCACCTGTCCTCCCTGGGGGGGCTTGTCATTGAAAGATAGAACAGAGAGGGCCGGAGACTGGGATGGCAGGACACAGGCTTTATTGGAGAGAAGAGTACCCCTGCCGGCTGCTTCCAGAGAGAGAGAGAGGGGTGGGGGGGGGGGGGGGGGGGGGGTCCATGTACTTTTAAGGGGAGGAAAAATGGGGGACGGGGCTTAGGGCACTCAGCACACGCTGATGGGTGGCTCCATGGAAGGCCTATGGTGAGGGACCCAGGGACTTAGGAATCGGGGGCTCGGTATTTGGCAGGTGCTGATGGGTGGTTCAGGGCTCAGGAATGTCCGGCCGCAGGTGGAGTTTACGCCCGTCCATCCACTGGAGGAAGGGAGGGTCTCTCAGTCATGTTGTTGGCAGGGGACTTGGCCAAGGGTCGAACGCACATTTGGGGTGTCTGCCCAGCTCCTGGCGACGCCTGCTTCTCTGGAGGCAGCACGGCAGAGAGGTGGAGGGAGAACCCTGGCCCCCCGTGTCCTGGCTGTGTGACCTTCAGCAAGCGGCCCCACCTCTCTGTGCCGGAATGGGAGTCGGAAGACGACCTATCTCAGGGTTGCCATGAGGGTCAAAGGGCGCACTTAGCTCTGATGCCAGCCCTCGCCTGGGGGGCTGGGGGTGGGGCGCTGCTGGACTCCTGCTGGTGCCCAGCAGTCTCTGCACCCTCTGTCCTCGTCCTCTCCCCAGCGAATGAATTGCCTTTTTTGGTAACAGTGAGGATCTCTGTGGCTCATGTAAGCATGTGGACCGTTCCATGACACTGGCGTGTGGAAGCCAAAGAGAAAGAGGCCATCGTTTCCTAAAGGAAAATGGATCTGACGGGGGGGTGGGGGGGGGTTGCGCCTCGTCCACGTTCAGATTCTGGGGACCCCCACCCACTCCAAGGGGATTCTCGTGGGGGATCCTGAGGCAGCCAGGGAGCGGGACAGCGGGGAGGAGGAGGAGGAGGCCTGGGCCTTGGTCCCGGGTCCCCGTAGCCCCGCCTGTCCCTGGGTGCCGTCCCCACCTCCAGGGGCTATGGGGGTCCCCACAGAGTCTTCCTGGGGTCCCCTCACATGGCTCCCGAGGCTGGGGGCCCTGTGGACTCACCCAAGGCCCAGGCCACGGCTCCTGGGCCGTCTGGCCTTTCCCACAGGGGGAGCCCCAGGCCTGGGTACCCCCCTCCGCTGCTGGGCGCAGTCAGTGCACATCCCACCCCATCTCTCCCCCACACTCCCTCCCCTTCCTTTCCCTCCTCCTTCACCCCTCCCCTCCTTCTCCTCTCTCCCCTCTTCCCGCTCCCCCTCAGAGCCTGCTGGGAGCACAAAGGCCTGCCTGTCCTGCGGGCTGCGGGCTGGGGGAGGGGACTCTCCCTCCAGGGCAGACGTTCAGCTCACAGCCACCCGCACGGGTGAGCCGGGGCCGTGTCTCCAAGGGGACACCATGGATCAGGGAAGTGATACGTGGAGCTTCGTCAGGCCAGACCTTGAGCCCGCCCGCCCCTCTGCCCCGCCATGCCGGCTCTGTACCCCCACAACCAGAGGAGGCTTCCAGCTCCCTCCCCAGGCCTGGGCTGACCCCACCGGGCTCTCAGGCCCCACTTCCTGTCCCACCCAGGCCGTGCGGGGGGGCGGGGGGGCGGGGACCAGGAGGAGGCCTGGCCATAGTCCTGGGGTCCCCACAGCTCCTTCTGTCCCCGAGCGCCACCCCATCCGTGCCGCTGCGGGTGTAGGCAGTCCTTTTAAAGGTCCAAACAACAAGAATGTTCCTCTGCTCTGAATTCTGAATTCTTTTCTTTTTAAAAAAAAATATATTTTATTGATATTTTACAGAGAGGAAGGGGGAGGGATAGAGAGCTAGAAACGTCGATGAGAGAGAAACATCGACCAGCTGCCTCCTGCACACCCCCTACCGGGGATGTGCCCGCCACCAAGGTACATGCCTTTGACCGGAATCGAACCCGGGACCTTTCAGTCCGCAGACCGACGCTCTAGCCGCTGAGCCACACCGACTAGGGCTCCACAGTGAATATTTTAGGTAGAAGACCGATTTATAAGTAAAAAAAAAAAAAAAAAATACTTGAATAGGGTCTTTTAAACCTTCTTTTCATTTAATGTTAAATATATACTTTTTTTTTTTCCCCCTGGATAAAATACATACTGGTTTTTAACGGCTTCTAAAAGCTGGATTAGCTACAGACTGTTTTGTAGTCAGATATTTAAACTTTAAGATCTGGCCAGGGGGCGCTCTGGGTCCGAGGGGAAGGGCCGGGGCCTGTGGGGCCAGCCTGGGGACAGGCTCACCAGCTCTCCAGCACCCAGAGCGCCCCAGGTGCCCTCCAGCCGGGGCCCTGGGCGGTGAGTCCTGGGTCTCTGCAGGCCTGTGACCCTCCCCTCCTGTGGAAGTGGTCCCTCCACCCCGGGCACCATGCCCCGGCTCCTCTGGGAACCTCAGCGCCAGCCCCTTTACATTCCACGGCGATGGCTTTCCCACGTGTCTCAGGCTCCGCCCCCCCCACAGCTTTTCTCTTTGTTCTCAGAAACCAAGCGGAGCCAAGCCTGCCAAGGCCGGCGGGGAGGGAGGGGGCTTCAGGAAGCATCTGGAGTGGCTGGCAGGGGGGAGCGGTGGCCTGGCCCCAGCCCCAGCCCCAGCCCCGGCCCGGAGGACTCCACCTCCAGGGATTTCCCAAGGCGGCCTTCCCGCTCCTCCGAGAGCCTGGTGTTTATTCCAATACCCCAAACCCGGGAAAGATCCAAGGCACCAGGGTCCCGACTGGCTGGAGCACAGACCCCCACCCCACCCCCACCCCCGGGGGTCCCCGGGAACCGTTATCATGATATTCCGCCTGCGGCGTGTGCTGGAAGGATAGGGAGTGGTGTCTGATCTCCAAGGGGGACGGGCAGCACGGAGGAACCATGTCCACAAGATAGCACTCCGACATTTCCCGAGATGAGTGTGCAGGTCACTCCCAGTTTTGTCTTTCTGGGCAGATTTACCTGCTGAGCAGCTGGAGCAGGTGGAGCAGCTGGAGCAGGTGGAGCAGCAGAAGCAAGTGGAGAAGCTGGAGCAGGTGGAGAAGCTGGAGCAGGTAGAGCAGCTGGAGCAGCTGGAGCAGGTGGAGCAGCTGGAGCAGCAGAAGCAAGTGGAGAAGCTGGAGCAGGTGGAGAAGCTGGAGGAAGTAGAGCAGCTGGAGCAGCTGGAACAGGTGGAGCAGCAGAAGCAGCTGGAACAGGTGGAGTAGCTGGAACAGGTGGAGCAGCTGGAACAGGTGGAGCAGCTGGAGCAGCTAGAGCAGCTGGAACAGGTGGAGCAGCTGGAACAGGTGGAGCAGCAGGAGCAGGTGGAGAAGCTGGAGCAGGTGGAGAAGCTGGAGCAGGTGGCAGAGCTGCCAGTGAGATCCTCCTGCCTCTGCTCAGGATGCCTTCAACCCTGTGGCTGTCAGAGGGTTCGTCTCTTTGTGGCTCCATCGGGTTCTCCATTTCACCGGCTGTCAGAACGTCCGTCCTCGATTGGCAAAAAGCCCTCCTCGGACTCTGGCCTCTCCTCTCCAGCAGCGTTCTGGTAAGAAGCATTCTCCTGGCCAGCCTGTCCGTAGACTTTTTGTTGGCACCGACCCAGGCAGCGATTCTCCACTATCCGTGAACTTCGCAGACTGCCCAACAGGCCTGCAAGACCAAGCAGACCCACAGATGTAGACACGCAGGGTGGCTCTCCCCACACTGAAATGCCCTGAGCCGCAGGCGTGGGGGGTGGGGGTGGGGGGGGCCGGGCATCCGGGTCTGCTGTCTCCTACCAGCAAGGGACTCCTGTTGCTTCTCACACTATCAGACCACAGGGAGGGGCTGGTAGTGGGTTTTTTTGGAGCAAAAGCAGACGCAGTGTTTAAAACATCAAATTGCGCCCCGTTCTGATGACATTTGGGGGGATGTTTCCAAAGTTCAGTATGGTTTTGCCAGCTGCAGGGGCCGGGGTGGGGGTGGTGCTTCCTGTGGAGGACAGACTTTTTCCCATCAGCCCCCTCTCAGAGAGGCTTCCTGGTTTGCACGTTGCAGCATAAGCCCAACCGCAGGGGTGAGGCCGTGGCTGTGCCCCTTGCACGAACCCGGGCCTCGCAGCAAGCTCTGCCCACTTCCTGCTCACGTGCGGGGCCCCCAGAGCACTCTCACTCCGGGAGGTGGAGCAGAGGAACCCCTGGAACAATAGTGAGGCCACCGGCCCAGACTCCCTGCTCAGGACGCCCTGCCTTCAGGACCGTCAAGACTCGTGTAGCAAGCCCAGCCCACCTCACACACGGCCTGACCTCTGGGATTTAAAAAAACAACAAAAAAAAAAAAAAAAAAAAAAAAAATATATATATATATATATATATATATATATATATATATATATATATATATAATTGATTGTTTTACAGAGAGAGGGATAGAGAGTTAGAAACATTGATCAGCTGCCTCCTGCACCCCCCAACCTCTTGCGTTTATTTTTTCTCTTGGCTATGGAACCCGGTTCCCAGGGGAGCTGCCGGAAAAGGCCCTTCTGCGGGAAAGCAGGCACTTTGTGGGGTGATGAGGAGAGGCTGGGTTTTTGTGGAGTCAGATAGCCCTGGATGAGGCTGTTTTTTATTTTTATTTTAAAAAATTTAAAAAATATATATTGTGTTGATTTTTTACAGAGAGAAAGGGAGAGGGTTAGAGAGCTAAAAACATCGATGAGAGAGAAACATCGATCAGCCTCCTGCACACCCCCTACCGGGGATGTGCCCGCAACCAAGGTACATGCCCTTGACCGGAATCGAACCCGGGACCCTTCAGTCCCCAAGCTGACGACAAGCGGGCTTTTTCATTGATGGTCTAGCGTCAGGTGCAAGAGTTCTCATGTTCTCAGTTACCATGACCAAAGGACCAGATCTATATCTATATCTATATCTATATCTATATCTATCTATCTATATCTATATAGAATCTAGAATGAATTTAAAATAAATAAAATATATATTTTTTAAAAATTAATAAAATAAAAAAAACAACTTTGATGAAAACCACACTGCAAAATGGGGAACTTCACTCGGACTGCTTTAAACTCTGGGTCCTCAATGGGAAGGAAGCCAGCTAACCCATGATAACTTGTAGGAGAGAGAAAAGAAAGGGTTAGGACCCAGGGCAGGCAGGCTCGGGGGTCACCGGGTGATGAATGAATGACTCCGCGTTTTTGGATTAAGTCTAATCATCACCATCATCATCAGCCTGGCGGGAAGGGGAAGAGATCAACCAAAGGACTTGTGTGTGTGCATATAAGCCTAACCGGTGGGCATGGACAACGGGGCGGGGGGGGGGGGGGGCATAGGTGGGGAGGGGTTCGGGATGGGAATGGGGGGGGATGAGGACAATTATGTGCTACCATAATCAAAATTAAAAAAAGAAATTAAAAAAAAATAAAATAAAATAAATTTAAAAAAATTAAAAAAAAAACCAGACTGGCGGGAAGCAGGTGGACTGGCACCTCGGTGCCCTGTTGAGTTCTGGACCATTTCCTACCGCATCTCTTATCGTGGGAGCCCTGCGAGCTGCAGGAGGGACCCTGGGACCTTCCTTCGGGCCCCCCTCCCGCCCGCGGGCCCCAGATCGGAGCCATAGCTCGGCCCGCAGGTGCCGGGGGATGGAACCCGGTCAGGTGCGCGCGGATGCTGTTTTAACCAAATGCACCTCCGCTCTCTGCAGTTGTCGCTCTAATCATTCTCATTTGCAGCTTTCCCCCCCCCCCCTCTCTCTCTCTCTCTCTCTCTCCCCAAACCACCCCGCACCCTCTGCGGCGAGTGGCGGGAACGGGCGGGCGGGGAGCGCGAGGGCCCCCCCTGCGCCTCCGAGATAAGCTCCCCGGGCCGCACCCGGGTGGACCCGCCGGGCCTCTCTCTCCCGCCGTCGCGGGGCGGGGCGGAGGCGCCACTGCGAGCGGCCAATCAGCAGCGCCGGAGACGATTCAAAAGGACGAGGAGCCAATGGGAGCTTCGGATACCCCCCCGAGGGGCGGGAAGTGGGCGGGGCTAAAGAGCGCGCGCCCGGGGCGTGGGGACGCAGGGGGGGGGCGCCCCCGACGTCGCGCGCGCGGACCTGCCGCAGGGGAGCAGCTCGGCGGCGGCGGCGGCGGCGGCTCTCGCGGAGTTTGTGCGTGTCCCCGCGGGACCCCGGCGCAGGTGAGCGCCCCCACCCGGCCCGGCTCCCCGCGGGGCGGCCGCGGGGCTGGGGGCGGTGCGGGCGGGGGAGGCCCGCGGGGGGCGGGGGTCCCGGGCGCGGGGCCGGGCTGCGGCCTCGCCCTCGCCGGGCCTCCCTCCGCCGCGGGCCGCTCGCTCGCTCGCGGGCGGCGGGGCTGGAACGGTGCGCGCGCGGCCCGGCCGTGCCGGCGGCGGAAATGGAGCTGCGGCTGCAAGTTGGGGGGGACGTTTCCCTCCATGTTGGACGCGCCGCCGCCGCGTCGGTGTCCGGGGATGTTGTGGGTGGGGGAGGTCTGGGGGATCGGGGTCCCCCTCCTCCCCCCGGTGCGCTCCCAGCGCCTTTCGGACGGGGAACGGGGGGCTCGGCGGCGGGTCCTGCCTGGCGTGGGGGAGCCGGGGACCGGGGCGCCCAGAGGTGACTCCCCCGCGCGGCCCGGGGCGCCCCTGGTCCCCGGGCGCCGCTCGATGGTGGTGGGGGCCGCCCCCTCGCCAGGTGCTTCCGCGCGCGCGGCCCGGACCCGGATCTTTGCGCAGCTTGGCGCGCTCCCCCCAAAGCTCCGTTGCGTAGTGGTTTTGTTTTTTTTTTCCTTCAAGTTGTTCAGAGTTTTAAAACCTTGTAGCAGCCCCGAGGGGCGCACAGGAAGCGAGCGCTCGTTGCACCGGGGCCTGCGCTTTGCAGGAGCTGCTTGCTGGGCGCTCAGGCCGGGCGCCCTGGACAGCGCCCGGGCGATGGACGGGGGCAGCCGGGGAGCCCGTGGGGGCCCGTGGGAGCCCGGGTGCGTGCTCACCTGCTGCGGGAGGGAGGGAGCCAGCTGCTCCGAGTCCTCGGGGGCCTGGCAGACAGGAAACACGAGCCAATCCAGCCGAGGCTGGTGTGGCTCAGTGGATAGAGCGTCGGTCGGCCTTCGGACTGAAAGGTCCCGGGTTCGAATCCGGTCAGGGGCATGTGCCTTGGTTGCGGGCACATCCCCAGAAGGAGGTGTGCAGGGGGCAACGGATCGATGTTTCTCTCTCATCGATGTTTCTAGCTCTCTATCCCTCTCCCTCCTCCCTCTCTGTGAAAAATTAAAAAAATCAATACAATGTATTTTTAAAAAAATAAAATAAAAAACACGAGCCAATCTGGAACCACACTTGGCAGCAAGTGATGCGAAGGACAGGATGGGGGGTGGGGGAGAGGGGGCTTCGGGAGGGCAGCAGCAGGGATGTGGGGAGAGGAGGGAAAGGGGATGAGCAGGAGAGGAAGGATTCTCTCTTTCCATTTTTATTTCTTAGGGGGAAAGCCAGGCCATTCGGCTATGCAGCCGGGAGGTGGCCTTTGCGTCCTGAGCAGGGGGTACAGAGCAAGGCGGGCTGGGGACGGGGGGATTCCTGCTGGGGGGTTCCCTGGTGGGGCCCGCCTTGGGCTCCCGGGTGGAGGGGAAGCTGCCAAACTCCGTGTGAACTTCCCGGTTTCTGCTCCGTTGAGACTGATTTGGAGAAGTGAAGGCGAGAGGACCGGAGACCCCGGGGGTTCCTCTGGCCGCGGTGGGGCTGATAGATACTCATCACGCTGACACTGACGTTAGCGAGCCCGGGGCTTCCCGGGGAGAGGCCTGAGGGAGGGCCTCCTGGGGGAGGAGGACGTCTGGACCCGCTTGGCTGTCACACCTCCGGGTAGCCTCTTCCCAGGTCCCTGGCCCCCCTGCGGGGAGGCCTCGGTGGCACGGGGCGTCCTTTCCCGGCCAGTCCCCTCTGGCCTGGGGCTGGGAGGGTGTGAGTGCTCGTGGCTCTTGTGCACAGTGGGGTTCGGGGTGGGGGTGGGGGTGCGCTGTCACCTTTGGGAACGGGTGTGGGGTGGCTTCCTCAGGAGAGCGGTTTGCTTTGTCTCAACCACCCTGTGGGGGGGGGGGCTCGCTCTCACGTCCCAGTTCTTAATTTTTTTTTAAAACAATGAGCTTAGAGACCTCACAGGGGTCCACTAGATCTCTCCGTTTGCTTAACCCCGGATATTTAACGGGTCGCAGGAAGATGCCGGCACCTGCCGAAGCCGGTTTGGCTCAGCGGTAGAGCGTCGGTCTGTGGACTGAAAGGTCCCAGGTTCGATTCCGGTCAAGGGCATGTACCTTGGTTGCGGGCACATCCCCAGGAGGGGGTGTGCAAGAGGCAGCTGGTCGATGTTTCTCTCTCGTTGACATTTCTAGCTCTCTATCTCTCTCCCTTCCTCTCTGTAAAAAAATCAATAAAATATATTAAAAAAAAAAAAGATGCCGGCACCTTTTCTGAAAGGCACGGACGCAGTCAGGACGGGTTCAGAGTCTGCGGAGAGCTGCTTGAAACTCGGATGGCATCTTTACGTAGAAAGATGGGCTGCCTTCTCTCCCGCGGCCGGCCAGCGTGGGAGAACCAGTGTCACTAACGGGGGTGCGATCGTAGGGGGTCCAGGGAGAAGGGGGGTGCAGCCAAGGGAGGAGGGCCCACTTCCTCTTTCTCAGAACTCGGAGCTCACGCTCCATGTTGAAATCAAATCGGCACAGCTTGCTGCTGTCACCTTCCCTTTTTGGGCCCCTCCCCCATGTCCCAAGGTGTTCACTGCCCCCCTCCCCCAGGGCCCCATTAGGAACTCCTCAGCCAGGCGGGATTGCCCCCCGGGCTCCAGGCCCAGCCGGTTCCTCACCCCCAAGCCATCCCGCCACCTCACCAGCCATCTCGCCATCTCTCTCTCCATCTGGGCAGGCTGGGAAGAAGCCGTCCATTACCGCAGTGAGAATGACCTGGCACCTCTAACCACCCTCTAATCACCAGATAAGTGGTGTGTTTCCTTTCATCTCCCGCCTCCCTGCTATCTTTCTCAACAAGAGAAGCTCATTAAGCCTTTTCTGCGGTGATTCACTGAAGCAACGTGGTGCTTGTGAACGGGTTTTTCCTTGGGCGGGCGGGGGAGGGTAACGCTCCTTCTCCTTAGCGAACTTCAGTCTTGAGAAGTTCCTGAGGGTTGTTCTCGGTTGTTCTTGTTACGGAATCAGCTCTCTGCGGGAGCTGGGGAGGGGCGCATCCTGTTAGGCCCCGGTGGCATGTCGGATGGCGTAGCTGGTGAGCTGAAGGTGATTTAGGGAGAGACTTCTCCATGCTAACCGCCGGCTTCTTCGTCTCTATGGTAACAGCCGGCTAGCGTGGCTGGTGTTGGAGGTTCGAGGCCCGGGTTCGGCCACACGGACCGAGTGCGCTGGGCGGCGGAGGGAGAAGCCGGCCGCCTGAGAGCCAGAGCGCCCAGCCGGCAGCTGATGTTTGAAAAGGGCGGCACACGGGCCTCCTGGGAGGAGCCGGGTCTGTGGCTGCCTGTGGCCCGCGGTGGCGTGTGCACAGGCGTGTGCGCCGTGTTCTGATGCCGTAGCGAAGGATGTGCTAACGGGCGCTGGAGCCAGGTGTGCGGCAGCCCGGCGTGAGCGAGGCCGTTACTCAGACGCATTTGAACTTCAGCTGTGAGACTTGGAAACTTGAAAGAAAGACCCTCAGATCTGCTGCTCATTAGAGATTTGGAATTTTTTTCTCCCTGCTGATGGGCTATAATGCTAATTATACGTCCTTGATTTTTCTAGGCAGTCCGTTTCATGGTTTGTTGTTTTTAAATAAAGGTAATTATTATACTTAAAAACTGAATGTATTTCTTAAGTCTTTGTAAGACTAGATACACATTTATAAAGCAGGAAACGAAGCCCTTGTGAGATTGTGCCTTGTAGATTGGCAAGTAACATGTCACTGGCGGTGACAGGGTGTCGCATGGGCAGCCATGCGTGTGTGGCCGGTTACTCCCGAGTGTCACATGGACCTGGGACTGTCCTGTCCTGTGTGAGCGACTCCCAGGGAGACACGGCGGGCGGAGAGGACGCCTTCTGTGCTGTGCTCTCCCCAAAACAGTTTCTCGCCTATAAAATAAGGGGTGGTGCCCCCTCCCCTCCAATGGTCTTTTTGGCCCTACAATCTTGACCAGTGAACATTTTGGAAAGTTGTATTTTAGTGTCCAATCTGCAGGGGGCTGAGGGGGGGGGGGAAGACAAATGTAAGTGTGTATTGCACTGACTCCCCCTTTTTATCTTTAAAACCGCTCAGCCTGACTTTCAAAGATGCCAAGTAGGAAGTTTGCGGACGGCGAGGTGGTCCGAGGCCGGTGGCCGGGCAGCTCACTCTATTACGAAGTGGAAATTCTGAGCCATGACGGCAAGTCCCAGCTGTACACGGTCAAGTACAAGGACGGGACGGAGCTGGAGCTGAAGGAGAGTGACATCAAGGTAGGTGCTCGCTGGCTCCCCCGGGGGGGGGGGGGGGGGGGGGGGGGGGGGCGGGGCGGGTGTGCCGAGCGGATGACGTAAGCGCCGTGTGGTTTCGAGGTTAGAGCGGTCGGTCTGTGGCTCTGATTGTGGCTCCGGGGACGTGTGGCTGAGACCCGGTGCCCTGCTCCTGAGCCGGTGCTTCCCGGGTCAGGGTCCTGGGTGAATCCCTGGGTGACAGGCCCTTGTGACGGGTCAGGGACGTCTCTGGGTTCCAGGGGAGCCTCTTGGAGGCGTTGGCTTCGGAGCTGCTGAGCTGCGTGCTGAGACAGAGCAGGAGAGGCCCAGGGGACGGAGGGGCGGCCTCCGCAGAGGGCAGCAGCCGACGGCCTGGGGCTGGGGACACAGACAGGGAGTGCTGCCAGGGTGTGGGGGGCATAGGCCCGCAGAGGGGGGAGGCAGAACTGGGGAGTCCTCCAGGAGAGTGACATTCATTAAAGTGAAGTCTGGTGGGGGCCTGGGCCTTAAACATCTGATCTGTGACGTGGAAGCACTGATGTAAAACTAGTGGCCCAGTGCACGCATGGCGGGGTTGGGGGGCGGGTGTCTCTCAGTCCAGCCTGCTTCCTCTCCAGTCTGAGACCCCTGTGGGATTGGGCCTAAACTGGCAGTCAGACAACCCTCTCGAAATCCGGGACTGCTGGCTCCTAACCGCTCACCTGCCTGTCAGCTTGATCACCCTAACCACTCTGCCTGCTGGCCTGATTGCCCCCAACTGCTCCCCGTCAGCCTAATCACCCCCAGCTACCCTCCCCTCCTGGCCTGATCACCCTTAACTGCTCTGCCTCAGCCCGCCCGCCATGGCTTTGTCTGCATATTACCCTTTTATTAATATGGATACCGTGAAAGTGACAAAGGTGTAAGAAATAAGTTCTTTTTGTTATTGGGTCCAACAGATAGAAAATTCCTCTATCAAATGTCATATTATACAAATTTCTCACCACACCTCTTCGCAGTTCCCTCCCTGTTGCAGCTCAGCAGCAGCCAGTGTTTGACCCACAGCCTGGCACCACAGCGTGAGTGCCAGGGCGGGGCCGCAGAGCGTGTGAACAAAGGGCCAGGCTGGATAGTCTGGCTCTGCGGGCTTGTCCGCCTGCGTGCGGGCGGCTCTGGGCAGCCGGAGGGGAGGACGGGGCTGTGCACCAGCTAAACTTGATTTCCCGGCTCTGCAGTGGGAGTTTCAGACCGTTCTCACGGGTCCCCGAGTCTCTTCTGGTTTTGTTTGCAGCCAGTTAGAAGCTGCAAAGCCATGCCGAGCCCCTGGCACCCAGCACGGTGGCCTCCCAGGTCGAGGGCCTGGAAACGCGGGCGCGGGCAGGAAAAGCAGTTATGCAAGTTGCACTCGTGTCCAGGGTCGGCCCGTGCCTGTGTGTGGGGGGCTGCTGTCCTCCTTCCTGTTTGGGTGCAGGTTTCCTTCGTCCCGTCATCTCAGCTTCCACCGGCGTCACTGTAGCTCTTCTTGTCTGTGTTCTCGGGACAGCGTCCAGCCGGCTGCGTAAACACATTCGTGTCTGGCAGCACTTGGAAGACTCCGCAGTGGGAGGGCTGCCTTCGTCCCGCGAGCGATGGCCATGACAGCATCAGGTGCCGGCGTGTCCCGGCTGGGTCAGCGCTCACGGCTCCAGGGACGGCCTTTGCTGCCTCTCGAATGGGGCCTGTCTGTGTGTGGCGTGGCCTCGGTAAAGCCCTGCCTTCTCCCTCTCCAGCCTTTAGCTTCCTTCAGGCAAAGGAAAAGTGGCTCCACGTCCAGTTCTCCGTCCAGACGCCGGGGGAGTCGGTCAAGGTCGCGCTCCCGCTCCCCCGGCCGCTCCCGCTCCCCCGGCCGCCCAGGCAAGAGTGCCCGCCGATCGGCCTCTGCCTCCCAGCCCTCGGCCTCTGCCTCCCACCACGTGGACGTCAAGGAGATGCGGAAGGAAGTGCTGGAAGTGAAGCTGACGCCGCTGGTGCTGGTATGTGTGCACGTGTGTCCTTACCGTGTGTGGTCTGTGCCAGCTCCCCTTCCCTGTGGGTCTGGCCACTCGGATTGAGCGATATGAAAATGTCAGTGAAACATCCAGTTCTAAGGGGATGATTATGGAAGAGCTCGTGAAGAAATGGGTGTTTGGAATAGAAGGTACAGGGCCAAAAAGAGTGTTTTTTAAGTTAGGAGTGCTCTTTAATACTGTATGTGTGGTGTTTTTTTTTCCTCTTAATATGCTTTTAAAAAATACTGATTTTAGGGAGAGAAGAAGGATAGAGAAATATCGATCGGTTGCCTCCTGCACACCCCCTACTGGGGATCGAGCTCACAACCTGGGAATGTGCCCTGAGCCACATCCGCTAGTCAATATTATGTTTTTAAAAAGCAGTTTTTAAATATATGTAATAGACATAGACTGTGGTTTGAACTGAGTAAGTTTTTATAGCTTATAAAAGCTCAGGTATAAAATAAATATATTCTGGCCCTCTTGGCATTTATATACTCGATCGCTTTCCCTATTCAAAGATTGTCTTAATGGATTTACTTTAAAAGTCCAAGCTTGGGACCATCAGGGTAGGTGGGGCCTATAGGACCTTGCACAATGAATATTTTAGATAGTAGCCCAAACAAAAAATTATTTTTAATTTAAAAGAATTCAATATAGGTAATTTTTCATTTATTCATTTATTTTACCTTTTATGGATAAAATGCTCATAGATTTTTTAATAGCCTTAAAAAATGGAATATGTACATACGGTTTTGTTGTTTGATTTAAAAACCTTTAAAAATTGAAATAGCCTTCTGCATTATATTTTTCCACCTCATTTTTGTTATATGGTATTGTTTGGATTCTACTATGTTATATGTATGTAATAAAATTGTTAAATTCAGCTCCCTTATTGGTAGACATTTAGCTTTTCCTGTTTAATTTTCACGATTATAAACAAAATATTCTTATGCAACATCTGATATTTCCTTTGCTACTCAGATGGATAGGGCAGATTTGAGGCTTTTGCCAAATCACGTCAAGACAGTGCATACCGTCATGAGTAATGTATGAATGCCCATTTTCTCATTCTGGATATTATTTTAGTAGCTTCTTTTGCCAATGTGACCGTCAGAGATTTTCACGTCACCCTTTGGACTTGCGTTTTGGTAATTGCTCGCGAGTCCGGCCACCCTCCCAGTGGCCCCCTGACGGGGGGCGCGGGGGAAGGAGCAGGTGCAGGGTGCCACTTCCGCATCCTCTTTGGTGGAATTTAGTGGCCACGGTCTTCCCAGTGTAACCTTAGCGCTCGGCACCCACCGTGTCCGCACCGTGGCACCGAGGACAGACAGTGTGACGGGAGAGACCAGCCAGAGGCTGCGTGTGGCGGGGAACATCCCCTCTTCCTTGTTCTTGTTTCCCTTTCAGTACTTGGTCTGGTTGTGCGAGCATCCCGCCAGCTGCAGTAGGCGGCTTAGGGTCAGCTGAGGCCTGTAGGGGAGCAGTAAGGGGGTGATTAGGCTGGCAGGGGGAGTAGTTAGGGGGTGATCAGGCTGGCAGGGGGAGTGGTTAGGGGCAATCAGGCAGGCAGGCAGGTGAGTGGTTGGGAGCCAGCAGTGCTGGATTGTGAGCAGTGTGTTTCGGCTTGCATTTGCAGTCATGTCATAGGTCAGAGGTCAGGCATTTGAAAACAGAGTGTAGCTGCCCCCGGTATTTAGGGGCACCCGTTTGTCGGGAAGTGGCTCGCTGGCACTTGGGTGAACTTCAGTGTATGGTGCATGCTCGCTGCAGTTAGACTTGGATTTGAACTTGATGCCGCATCAGTGCCGTTCTTTGCCAGCTGGCCTCCCCAGTGATAGACGTGGGCTTTTAATTTGTTGTCCTCCTCTTGGTTTATTAGCATTGCAGTTTGCCCCTGACTTACAAAAGAACAAAGGGACAGATTTCAGCCATGCTTTGCCTGAAAAAATCTTCAAGCTGAAGCATTTTTCCTGTCCCATCTTTTAAGAAAAGCCATCTACCGCTGGAGGAGATTGCACAAGCAAGAAGGAGACTGAGTCAGGGAAAAGGACAGGCACTTAAGGTTACATAAAACCAGCCACCATGCAGCTCAGAAAGTGGGCAGTGTGGAGGTGCTAGGAATACTCTGGAAGCACCCACCCACTGTTTAACTTCCCATTATGGGCTATTTTGGGGCAATGAATGTCTTTTCATCTTATTTTAAAACCAATTCATGAAAGAATGGCCAGTTTTTACTTCTCTAACTCTCATAGCAAATGTTATTAGAATATCTGTTACTGAACAATGAAATGATAGCATTCAGTCTAATTATGTTTAAAAGACGAAAGAACGAATGTGGAATCTATACTGTAAAATCCAATCTTTTGAAGACTGGGAAATTCTAGTCAATTTTACTCCTTTTCCTTTTTAATAACAGTATCCTGAATTCTGCAGAATGAAAGCTGTGAGGCTGGTTGACTTTCTTCATCACAATAGGGAAGATTTACCATCAGGTTATTTTTTTAAGGAGTTACGATTTGTGTGGTTAAATGCTTTCTGTTCTCTTTAGAAGCCGTTTGGAAACAGCATCAGCCGGCACAACGGGGAGCCCGAGCCGCGAGCGGAGCCGGAGCAGCGAGCGCGGAACGACTTGCCGCACAGGAGCGCCCAGGTACGCGGGCTCTCTCTGGTCTCGGCTGGCATGCTCTTGGGTGAAGGGACTTACCCTAAGGAAGTGCATTGAAAGCCGTAATACCGCTCATAACTTTTCTAAAAGTCCGTCCTTCAATTGAGACCGAATGTAATTTAACAAACTTATCCTTTGTATATGGCTATATTATGATGCTGAGTTAGTTACTGTGGTAGCATCCTATATAATAGAGGTAACATGCAAATTGACTGTCACTTGAACACTCAAGATGGCCGCCCCCATGTGGTCACAGGATGACTGATACAAGATGGTCAGCAGGGGAGGGCAATTGGGGGTGATCAGGCCTGCAGGAGAGGGTAGTTAGGGGTGATCAGGCTAGCAGAGGAGGGCAATTAGGAGTGACCAGGTCTGCAGGGGAGGGCAGTTGGGACCCAGGCCTGCAGGGGAGAGCAGTTGTAGGGGCACCAGGCCTGCAGGAGAGGTCAGTTAGGGGTGACCAGGCCTGTAGGGGAGAGCAGTTAAGGGTGACAAGGCCTGCAGGGGAGTAGTTAGGGGGTGATCAGGCTGGCAGGCAGAAGTGGTTAGGGGCAATCAGGAGATAGGCAGGTGAATGGTTGGGAGCCAGCAGTCCTGGATTGTGAGATGGGTTCCAGATTAGAGGGTGCAGGCTGGGCTGAGGGAAACCCCCCCTCTGCCCCATGCGTGAATTTCAGCTAATTAATGACAATTATTGATTACAGCTAATTAGTACTCCTTATTTTTTTAACCAGGAACAGTTCCCTTTGTCTCAAGAAAGTAGTTATACATATACACAGTACAGCCTTCGTCCAAGAAGAGAAGAGAGCAAATTAAAAAAAATAGACTTAGAGGAAGAAAAAATTGTTACAAAAGGACCTACGTCGTTGAGAACCTTTGAAATGACAGCCCCGCAGACGCAGACGAAGGACTTGGAGTTTGGTGGAGTCCCGGGTAGGTGCCGGAGCCGGGCTGAGGGGGGCCGGGGGTGGGGGGTGGGGGCCGGGCCAGTGGGAGTTGCAATAAAGTGAACAGGAAAGGCCTTTCTCTGAAGAAGCTGAAGCAGGCTGGGCAGAGAGCCAGGTGGGAGGGAGCCTGGGGAGGAGGGAAGGCAGGGGAGGGGGGATGAAGGAGGGGGGGGTATGGATGGGCGGGAAGAGATCAGCCAAAGAATTTGTGTGCAGATATGCACAACCTGTGGGCCAGACAATAGGAGAGTGAAGGGCTGAGGGGGGAGAGGGAAGTGGGGGGGGGGGCAGGCTAGAAGAGGTCAACAATAAAGATTAAAAAGAAGGGGGGCGGGCGGGAACAGCAGGTACAAAGGCCTGAGTTGGGAGCATTTTATTGACTTCAGGGAGAGAGAATCGTTGACTGGCTGCCTCCTGCAGGCTACCTACTGATTCTTGGGTTGACGCTCAACCACTGAGCCACACCAGCTGGGCAGGTGGGAGCATTTGTGAGGATTGCCATAGAGTAGAAAGGGTGCCAGAGTGGCTATAGATACAACGTTTAGCAGCCTGTTAGGTTTTGATCAGAGAAGCGGTAGGAGGAAGGTTGGCGTGAGCGATGAGGGACAGGAAATCTGCTCGCCCTCAGACCTGGGGGGCGGGGCCCGGTGGGCAGGGGCGGGAGCAGGGGAGGCGTGGAGCTGAGACGGGCATGGTGCCCACCCCACCTGCCAGGCGGGTTGAGGGTGAGTCACACATCGGGTGTCGGAGGCTGGCGGTACTAAGTGGGCGGTGCTGCTGAGGCGAAGGAGCTCGGAGAGAAAGGACTTCTTGGCCGGACGGTCCCAGGCCTTGCGGCTCCCCAAGATGGCGTCCCGTCACCGAGGCTGGCCGCGTTAGGTTACGTGATGCTGCTTTAGTTAGAAACGGGCTGTGCTAAAGGTCAGGCTGACAGCTTTCAGCTGTTCCCCTCGGCGGTCTGCTGGTGTCCGCGTGTTTGCTCCTCAGCGGTTGGATTTTCAGTGTCCTAGAGCCGTGGTCAGTCCACAGAGCCAGATATCAACAGTGCCACGACTGACATTTCTTTGGAGAGCCGCATTTTTTAAACTTAAACTGTACAGGTAGGCCCATTGCTATTAACTTAGTTAGGGTACTCCTAAGCTGGCCTTTGCTAAAAGCGACCTCAGTCTGATTGAGGTACACTCCAGGGGCCAAAGAGCTGCATGTGGCTCGAGAGCCACTGTTTGCCGACCACTGTCCCAGAGCTGGGCATCTGCTGCTTTGCTACAGGGCTGCTTGCCCATAGGACATGATAGAGATTAGGGCTTTTTCATTTTTTTTAATCTTTATTGTTGAAAATATTACATAAGTCCTCCTTTCCCCGCTGTTAACCTCTTGAGAATAGGGCTTTTTGATGGTCCAGTAGGAGTTGGTTTCAGACAGTTAGCCAGACGAGAGTTCTGACCTTAAAAAACCCAAATGATTCTTGAAAAAAAACCCAAAAACTGGATTGAAAATGGAGCCGTGAATGTTCGCTGATTGTTGCAGGTGTGCTTCTTATCATGCTGGGCCTGCCCGCCTTCCTCTTCCTGTTGCTATTGATGTGCAGGCAGCGAGAGCCCGGCCTCCTGACCTTCCCGCCTCCGCTGCCAGCTTTGTCTGAGCTGTGGGAAGCCAGAGCGTTCGGGGCCTACGTCCTCTGGGTCGCCGTCCAGGCGCTGTTCTACTTGCTGCCCATTGGGAAGGTACGTTTCTGAGTTCGTCCCTAAACCTTTGCCCTTGAACCCTGTAACACCTGCCTATTGGGTGGAGCTTTAAAAATCGGATTGAGGTTTCTTGTGTAACTTTGCATGACAAACAGAAAAGAAGAAACTATTGTGCAAAACAGCCTAATGGTGGAGGTTAAAAAACCACCCCCTCAGTGTATGTCATTTCAGATACAGGATTTAAAGTGGTCAATTGAAAAGCTACTAAGCTCAGTGGGTCCAGCCTGCATTTTTCACTATTTTTTAAATGTCGTTTAAAAATACCTTTTTATTGATTTTTAGAGAGAAGGGAGGGGAGAAGGATAAAAACATCGATGAAAGAGAAACATCCATTGGTTCCTCCTTCACACCCCATAATGGGGATCAAGCCTGCAACCCAGGCCTGTGTCCTGATGGGGAATTGAACTGGTGACCTCTGGGTCGATTGCTCAACCACTGGGCCACACCAGCCAGGCTGTTATTTTTAATATGAGTTTCTGATTTTCCAAAGTTTGTTGTCAGGAACATTTTATGCTCTTTCAGCCTCATGCAGGGTCTGAAATTCGTCCTCGTAGCTAAGTGTAGTTTTTCTTCTTTCAGTAGAGTATTGGGTAGACTGAAAGGAACATGAGATCCTGAGCAATAAATAATTCACCGAGAGACCTTGTTCTTAGGGCTCTGCGAATGTCTGTCCGCCAGAGGACCAGGTCTGCTGGGAGTGGTGGACACAATGACGGGGTAGATCTGCAGGCTTAGGTGTTTGGATCTCACCTTCACCTTGGCTGTGGCGAGAAGGGTTGTGATAGAGGCAGGCTCTCCAGTGAAATCACAATCCAGGTTACTTTAGGCAAGGTGAGCTCAAACTAGAGAAGACTTATTAAGAAAAGCAGTTTTGATGCCTAAATTATATATCTATATCTGTACACACACACACACACACACACACACACACACACACAGAGAGAAACTAAAAGCCCAGCACAGTATTTGAGAGACACCTTTAATAGATAAGGATCATTTGGAATTAGCATGTGGGGTTTTGCTAATCCTGTGATCTCAAACGGCATTACATTTCTCCCCAGGGCTAATGAAAGGGTAAAGGCGTTTAGCCCACGGAAAATGATACCATGTTAGTGTTTGAAATTTGAAATCACTTGCAGTCTTCAGTAGTTATTTCGGGTGGTCAATCGTGGCCACCATTGAACAAGAGGGCTTTTTCCTCGAACCCATCCCGTTCAAGTGGTGTGTTTCTCAATACCTGTGCCCCGGCAACCGGGGGTTCCGAGAAGAGCTGAGCGCTCCCAGTCCTGGTGCTCAGTCTCCCGCTGCAGGGACAGAACCCTGGGAATGACTGAGTCGGGGAGCGTATGTGTGTCAATGGG
Source organism: Pipistrellus kuhlii (assembly GCF_014108245.1). NCBI lineage: Eukaryota > Metazoa > Chordata > Mammalia > Chiroptera > Vespertilionidae > Pipistrellus > Pipistrellus kuhlii. Next base: position 1,452,644 of record NW_023425524.1, read on the forward strand.
CAAGTCAGTGTCAGTGCGTGCCGTCCGCTGGACATGGGCCAGAGCGGTGGGTGAGTGGGCGAGCCGGGCGGCAAACTCTGAGCTGGAGCGGAGCCAGGTGTAGGCTGTCCTACGGCCCGTCAGGTCTCCTGGTGGGTGGCGCGGGGAGTGGCTGGGGCGGCCGGCTCCTGGGATGGCCTCCTACACTGAGAGGTGATGACTGGGCTCGTATGAAGACACACTTCTGAGGGCGGGCTTGCCTCATCAAAGGGTTTGCTGCTAAGGTGTTTGAACCGTTGGCCAAGTGTCCCTGCCGAAAGGCAGTCCTGGGCGAAGAGGTTTCAGGGACATTGTGACGTGAGCGCCGTGTTTAAGTTTTTACATTCAGTTTTTTTCTCTTTTTAAGGTGGTAGAAGGAACGCCTCTGGCTGATGGGAGAAGACTCCAGTATAGACTAAACGGTGAGTTTTTTAAAGACTCAAATGGGCGACTTACAGCGCTCAGAAGCTTTGAGTGTGAACTCCCAAAGTGTATCACACCCGAACAGAAACAGTAACTTGTCTGGTCGGAGGGGCACGCAGTGGACGGTTGATGCCACGGCCGGCGTATAAAGACCGGAGAGAGTACCTGGCAGAGGCCATGCCTGTGTGTGTGCCCGTGCCTGTGCCCGCTGGGCCTGACGGTGAAGCTAGGACTTAACAGACATCACTGCCGCCTCCTGTGACGGGACCCGGCTCACATCCTGCGGGGCTGACATGTGTTCCTGCCTTTCTAGGGTTCTACGCCTTCATCCTGACCTCGGCAGTCGTGGGAGCCGCTGTCTTCTGGGGCGTGGACCTCTGCTACGTGTACCACCACTTCCTGCAGTTCGCCCTGGCGGCCCTGCTGTTCGCCGTCGGCCTGAGCGTCTACCTCTACGCGCGGGCCCTGCGGGCGCCCCGGGGGGCCCTGTCTCCGGCCAGCTCTGGTGAGCCGCGCGGCCTGCGTGCGGGGAGTGCAGCCCCCCCCCCGGCCCCCCACACCCCATCCCCTCCGCCACCCCCCACCTCATCGCCCCCTCCACCCCTCTACCCCCACCCCTCCCATCCCCAGGTGAGGGCTTGTGCACAGTGCCTTTCCAGCTGCAGTTCGTGGGTGGGGAAGAGAAACAAGGACAAAGAGATGGAGAAATATTTAAAGAAAAGGAAATGAAGAAACTGTATTTCCTCATACTTTCCTGTGCGTCTTCCCTTTTGTAGTCACTTGAGGACAGTAAGACGTTTAGTAACGTGTAGTGGCAGTAGCGTTTTAGTAAAGGTTCGCAGCGTCATAATTTATGACAAACGTTATTTTTTTGTCCCAAGTAGTCAAGAGCCTTTAAAACACAGCACAACGAAGAGATTTCAGATTGGCCGATTCTGGCCTAAAGTGTTGAAGCATTAAGAAAATTAAGTTGCTTATTTAAAAAAAAAAATTATAAGCTACATTAAAAAGTATTCCAGTTCCTTAAAGTCGGGGACCCGGCCCCACGCCGTGCGGCAGGGGGGCGCGTCCGGGGGGGCCCGGCGCACTGGGGCTCAGCCCCGGGTCCCCCCGCTGGGGGCGGGCAGAGGGGGAGCGGGCCGGGGCGGAAGACAGCTGAGCCTTGTGAGAGGGGCCTGGAATAGCGTGTTTCCCAAACGCCGTGTGAACAAACGCTCCTCCTTCTCAGGAAACGCCATCTACGACTTCTTCATCGGCCGAGAGCTGAACCCTCGGATCGGGACTTTTGATCTCAAATACTTCTGTGAGCTGCGCCCCGGGCTGATGGGCTGGGTATGTCTGTGTTGTTTTTAACTCTCAGACGTAGAATTGCAGGCAGTTTTAAGGAAGCGGTGGTGGGTGGTGTATTTTAGGAATAATTACAGCTTTCCCTAAATCTGTCTCCTGAAAAGTATTTTCTCACGGGAAACGTAGTCCTGAGGAGAAGTTGCCCTGTTACAGGTTATCAAACCGGAAAAGGGTTTGGTTTATGCTCACGTAGGAAAGTGAGAGTGTTGGTGGATTCACGTAGGAAAAAGAACAAACGTATTTCAGGCGGGTAGAGTCGCAACAGAGAGAGTCCCCTTCCATCCCCCCTCTGCTTCCCGGAGTCAGCGCCTGGCACGGCCACAGCCGGGACCAGGACGGCGCGGGGCACTGGGACAGGTCCCCCCGCGGGCCTGGCTGTGGACCCTGCAGCCCCGGGCACTTCCTGGTTCCTGTGCTCTGGTCTCCGCTAGTCTTTTCCTGGTCTCCTGGGACCCTGACCCTTGAGGAGGATCCTTTAATTTGGGTCAGTCCAGTGCCCTCTCCTTTTACCCTCATCCAAGGATGTGTTTTTATTGATTTTTTAGAGAGAGAGAGACACACACACACGCCTCCCATGTGTGTCCTGATCTGGAGTCGAACCCACAACCTCTCGGTGTATGGAACGGTGTTCCTCCACCTGAGCCACCTGCCAGGCGCCCAGTGTGTCCTCGTGCTCGGAGTGATGCGCTGGGGCCCGGCCACCACAGACACGTCCTCCTGCCCTCGGGCACCTGTTGGGATGTGTCTTATTTCCGAGGCGGGGGCCGGGGGGGGGGGGGGCCCGCCTCAGGGCCCTGGGGACTGACGGTTCCGGCGCTCTGGTTTCAGGTGGTGATCAACCTGGCGATGCTCCTGGCCGAGATGAAGCTACAGCACCGCGCTGCCCCCTCCCTGGCGATGGTTTTGGTGAACAGCTTCCAGCTCTTGTACGTGGTGGACGCACTCTGGAACGAGGTAACTGGCTCCCACAGCAGGGCCTCTGCGTGGGGGTGAGTGCCCTGGCCGGAGGGAGGGCAGCCCGGGGTGCCCCGGCCGACGTGGGGTGAGCACGGGGGTGCCGGTGTCTGCAGCTCACCCAGGGCACCGGATGGCATCATCCCCTTGGCTGAGCACCGTGAGGAGTGGCCGCCTTGCCAGGCAGCCTCTGATCGGAAATGACATGGTGCCCGTGGGCCTGAAACAGGCAGCTGGCGATGCCATCGCTCCGCCAGCAAACAGCCTTGTACTCGGACTCCAAGGCAGACGCAGGGAGCTGTGGGCGCGGCGGGAGCCACGGGTGCTGGCTGTTTACCGCCGTGTCTCGGGGGTCACGGTGCAGGCACACTCGCTGGGCCCTGGGCGGGGGAGCGTTAGCTGAGGGCAGAGGGGGGGGCACGCGAGGCCTGCCAGAGGGCGGGTGAAGCCACAGGCGGGAAGCCAGGTTCCGCTCGGCAGCCCCTCACAGACCGGACTTTGTTTAATGTGTCTTTCCGCCGGGCCGGCAGGAGGCGGTGCTGACCACCATGGACATCATCCACGACGGCTTCGGCTTCATGCTGGCCTTCGGGGACCTGGTGTGGGTGCCCTTCGTGTACAGCCTGCAGGCCTTCTACCTGGTCCGCCACCCCAGCGAGCTGTCCTGGCCGCTGGCCGCGCTCATCGTCGCCCTGAAACGTGAGTGTTTTCCACTCCGAGGCCACTGCCTCCGTGCTCCCCACTCCCCGAGGCCGCTGCCTCCGTGCTCCCCGCTCCCCGAGGCCGCTGCCTCCGTGCTCCCCGCTCCCCGAGGCCGCTGCCTCCGTGCTCCCCGCTCCCCGAGGCCGCTGCCTCCGTGCTCCCCGCACCCCAAGGCCGCTGCCTCCGTGCTCTCGTCACCCCGAGGCCGCGGCCTCCGTGCTCCCCGCTCCCCGAGGCCGCTGCCTCCGTGCTCCCCGCTCCCCGAGGCCGCTGCCTCCGTGCTCCCCGCACCCCGAGGCCGCTGCCTCCGTGCTCCCCGCACCCCGAGGCCGCTGCCTCCGTGCTCCCCGCACCCCGAGGCCGCTGCCTCCGTGCTCACGTCACCCCGAGGCCGCGGCCTCCGTGCTCCCCGCTCCCCGAGGCCGCTGCCTCCGTGCTCCCCGCTCCCCGAGGCCGCTGCCTCCGTGCTCCCCGCACCCCGAGGCCGCTGCCTCCGTGCTCCCCGCTCCCCGAGGCCGCTGCCTCCGTGCTCCCCGTACCCCGAGGCCGCTGCCTCCGTGCTCCCCGCACCCCGAGGCCGCTGCCTCCGTGCTCCCCGCACCCCGAGGCCGCTGCCTCCGTGCTCACCTCACACGCCTTCTAAGTGGCCGTGATGAGCTCAGTCTGGAGGGAGCGGTGGTGGGTGAGTGACAGGCGTTTGCCAAGAGAAGGGACACTTCGTGCTTAGGCTCTTTAGGAGATTTTTAAGGTTTTTAGTTACAGTGGGCATTCGGGGTAGTGATTAGATAGTCACAGTCCTTCAGAAGGGGTTCCCCCCATAGCCCCCTGGGGGAACGTCTTTACTTTACATCCCAGGCCTGTGTGTAACTGCTAACCTCCCACCCTGCCTCCTATGTGGCAACTGGCCATTTGCTCTAGAGAGAGGATCTTTACATAAAACACTGTGCTTTTAAATTTAACCCTTTGCATGACCTCAGCGTCTATAGACTCAGTTAAATTCAAAAGATGGTCACGTGGGGACGGTTTCCGCCGTGGACGGAAAGGAGGGGAGTCCTGCCTCCTTAGGGCCCCCTTCCCACGGGGGAACAGACTCCCAGGGGGCCTGTGGAGGGGACAGAGAGGGACTGGCCGAGAGCCCTCTCGGAGGCTACGGGGTTTGGTCTGAATTTGAGTGGGTGGGAGGCAGGGGGAGTGGGGGGAAGAGGGAGCAGGAGGGCTTTCTGTCTGCACTGTTGCTGACACCCTCCACCAGTGGGTGGGCGAGGGGTGGCCCTGAGCTTCTGGGGGCCCTGGCGGAAGAGGAAATTCTGGTTTGGTTTCTCCATGTCGCCTGTGGGAAGGTGCGAGACAGGTGAGTTCCCTCCTCTCATAGTCAGTGAGCGGCAGGGGCTGGTCACTGTGAACTAAAGCTGCTGCCTCAGGACCGAGGTGACCCTGGCACATCTGTCAGTGCAGACATCTGCCTGAGCCTCAGCTGGATCCTAAGGCACAGAGAGTCGTGTCCCAGCCAGCAGGCACAGCGCTCAGAGGCCGCGGCCTGCTCCCCGTTATCCTCCATCCAGACTGGCTTTATTGTCACGTGGGCTGTGAGAAGTTTGTGAAATTAATCTCTACTTTGGAAATTTCCTCAGAGCTCAGAAACAATATCTAAGTGAAATTACAGGTGCCTTTAACTATATCTAAATTGTAACATGAAATCCTTCACTTACAGTGTGTGGGTACGTAATCTTCCGATGTGCAAATGCTCAGAAAAACGCATTCCGGAAAAACCCTGCTGATCCGAAGCTTGCACGTAAGCATTGGTGTCACATTTATAACATGCGGATTGCACAAAGTACCTTACGTCTATCTGCCAGCACGTCCTTACACACGTTTCTGTGTTCATACAGATTTAAAAACCATTCACACGTCCACAGGCAAGAACCTTCTCGTTTCCGGGTGGTGGGGCTTCGTGCGCCACCCCAACTACTTGGGCGACCTCATCATGGCGCTGGCCTGGTCCCTGCCGTGTGGTAAGCACCAGCGGGCGCGCCCGCCTGACCGCCGCCCATCCGTCTGTCCGCCCGTCCGCAGAGGAGTCCTTGGCTGGGACAGCGTGGGTGGTGCCTCTGAGGGGAGTTAGGGACTCACAGAGCCTGAAGTTTTCCTCGAAACTTCTAAAAGCAAATGTGACGTTTTAAACGGTGCCACATGCTCTAGGCCAGGGGTCCTCAAACTTTTTAAAGTGGGGGCCAGATCACGGTCCCTCAGAGAGCTGGAGGGCCGGACTATATGAACTACTAATTCCTACTGTAACACCTCGGCTGCGCTCACTGCCCAAAAAACCTGGCGGGCCGGATCAGACTCCTCTGTGGGCCGCATGGGGCCCGTGGGCCGTAGTTTGAAGACGCCTGCCTAGGCTAAGCAGCCTATGTGGGGATTAAGTTAACTTTTTATCCCCGATGCAGTGCGCACCGAGACGCTGCTCTGCAGCGGCAGCGAAGGCGCCGTTTTCTGCCAGCCTGGCTGCCCCCACCCCACCAGGCAGACGGGAGGTTTGCCTGCAGCAGGAGGACAGAGGTCCTGATCACGGTGGGGGGGGGGGCAGAGTGGATTAGTCACACTCCCCTGAGCTCTCGGTTCAGATGCTGCCTCTGCCACCCACCGGGGGGACCCCCTGAGCTGGTTCAGGGACTCGGTCTCCCCATCAGGGAAGGACACAGTTACTACGGCTCCCTCGGGGGGTTGGGTGTGGGACGCTGCGGTCACGCCTCACTGACTGCCTCCCCGTCGCCAGGTTTCCAGCACGCCCTGCCCTACTTCTACGTGGTCTACTTCGCCGTGCTGCTGGTGCACCGGGAGGCGCGGGACGAGCGCCAGTGCCGGCGGAAGTACGGCGTGGCCTGGGACAAGTACTGCCAGCGCGTGCCCTACCGCCTCCTCCCCTACGTGTACTAGTCGCCCTCCGCAGGGGAGCCGCGGCGAGGCTCTGCCAGGTCCCTCTGAGCCAGGACTGTGGAGCCCAGTGAGTCTTAACTATAGCCCCGAGCGTGACCCTTCACCTAACCCTTAGCAGAGGAAAAACAGAGACGTTAGGACTTTGCATTCTGATAGGAAACTCCGGCCCGTAAAAGCCTGCGAACCAGTCAGTCTTCTCGATGCCCCGAGAAGAACACTTCCGATGTGCACGGGTCTGGTTTTTTAAAATGCTGATCGTGTTCGTAGCTGGTTCTTACCCTCAGTGTGTGCGTGTTCCCTGCAGCCGCAGGACAGACTTACCTTCAGGCGGGAGCGTCACTAGGCCCGAGATGGCACAGGAGGGTGATCGGAGGCGCTGGTCGAGGGACGCCCTTAGTAGCAGCAGCTTGCCCTGCCCTCCGACCCGGCATCGGAGATGTAAATACACAGCCTTATGTAATATATGGTGACTTCGGGTTTCTCTGTACAGTGTTTTGAATGTGAAATAATTGTCAGGAACTACGTGTTGTAACAAAAACATTTGCAGTATTTTAACTTACCTTCTGTAAAGACAGACGTGAATTACAATTTTGGAAACAGCACTCATTTGCTATTCTGTGGAAGATGCTGTTAAAGACATAGGGAGGTATTTTTCTTAATCCAAAGTTTGCAAATTAGGCTTTTCTACCTCAATTGCAGGTGTTTGTTTGCCTTATATAAACTGTTGCAAATAGAAAAAAAAATAGGATAAATATATATTTTTGGAGTAACGTCCCTATTTAAAAATTTTTACACAGATTGGTGGTTGAAGACTTGCCATTTCAGGCTAATATTTTTATATGTTTTGGACTTTTTTAATTAAACTGTGTTTTTGCTACTGCTGAGCTCATGCAGTTTATACTGTATTTTTGTATATTCTTTATGTTTAAAAGCCTTTCTCTCTCATAGATGTGCCTCAGGTAGCTTTAGCTGTTCACAGAGCCTTATTAATTGTTCTGTAATGGAAAGCAAATCTAAATTCTCAGTACCTTAATCATTCGAGATCTAATGAGTTTGTTGCGTTTTAATGATAGATTTCACACGTGGCTCTGCAGTGTGCGCGCTGGTTCAGAGCATGCAGTCGCTGTGGGGGGACTTCTCCCCGAATGAGAAAGAGCCCGCTGCCAGCTGCATTCTGCTTTTCGTGTTTCAAGTTGGAAATAAAGAGAGATTACCGGGAGCCTTGGTTTTGTGTCCTTTGTGTATGATGCTGGGGTCTTGGAGCCCGAAACGGGGGGGGGGGGGGGGGGGTCCTTAGATGACACCCCCAACATTTTCCCTCTGTTGGCGACGCTCCCGGCCCACGGGGGACCGCCTGCACACGTGTTTCTGCAGGTAAGCACACTACTGCACGCGCACGGACACGTACGTGTGGGACGGAGTTTATTACTCACTCTTCTCACACAGCAAGGCGACCTGCATGGCGATCCAGTGGCCGGGCGGCCTCCGTGTGGGCAGGCACACGGCGGTCAGGAAGTTGGAGGGGGCGCCGGCGCCGGGCGCGGAGCACCTCTGCGGTGTCTGGTACAGCGGGCACTCGAACGTCCCGGCCTCCGGCTGCCTGGGCAGCTCGGGGGCGTCCGGCGTCTCCGGGGGAACCTGGGCGGAGAAGCCGGGCGTCAGGTGGCCCAGCTCCCGTCTCCTGCGCTGGACCCGGGGCGTGTGGGGGTTACACACCCAGGTTCCTGGCTGTGGGACCGCGTGGGGATGAAGCCTGGAGGACTCCCCCTTAGAGGGTGGCGAGGGCTTTCCATGGCGCCTGTCCTTGGGAAATGACAGTGGGCGTCGGTACAGCATCTGTGTGGGATGCTGGGGATGTTTGGGGCTGTTTTAGCTGTGCTCGGCCCTCCTCATCCAGTGTGAAGCAGGGGATGGGGACGGGGGGGGGAGCCCAGAGGCAGTGTGACCTGTGTTGGGGTACTGACCTTGGTTGGCAAGAAGTAGATTTCCGGGAACTCGCAGCAGATCTCGCGAGGCAGCGAGTCTTCCAGGATTTTCGCTTCGTGATTCCACCTTGCCCCCTCGATGAACAATCCAAAGACGTGCGCCCCGGTGTGCGTGGAGCCGGTGCCCTAGGACCAAAGAGGGGCCGTCAGGGGCGCCCGGGGGCGGGGCGGGGGGAAGGGAGGGGCTGCCTTGAGCAGACGCCCCACTGGGGGTGAGGGGGGGGGGGCGTCCGTGTGCTGGGGAGCTGTTGCTCGGGTGCCACTCTGAGACCTTAAGCAAGTTTGCATATTCTAATTCTGAACTGGCAGGTATTTCAAACACAGAAAAACTCCACGTTTCCGGATTACCATCTTTTCAGGAGACCCATCCTAAAAGGGGTCAAACGTCGTCGTCCCCGCTTCTCCCAGGGCAGCTCCTGGAGGCTCTGGGCTTTAAAAGCTGGGCGAGGTTCGTTCCGTAGCGGATCTTTGAGCGACACAAAGAGGGTCAATTCAATGAGGTGCCAGCAGATGGTGTGAAGCAGAAAACTGCTGGCGGCAGCTCCAGGTCTGGGCTGTCTCAGGGGGGCCTGGGAGGCAGCTTGCTCTCCCCCGCTGGGTGCAGGCGGGGTGGCGGGCGCAGTGCCCCCCGAGAAGGGACGGGCACCTCGTCCCCAGCTCGCCCTCCAGGCGGCCTGGCCCTGCCTGGCCCCTGGGCCAGCGGGTTCCCAAGGGCGAGAGGACCTGAAGGGGTCCGTTTACACTGCCTGCCTGTGCCTGGCATGTGCGGAGTGCGGTCTGCGCAGGAATGACTGCTCGAACGAATGAACGAATGAATGAATGAGGGAATGAGTGATTCCGCCTCCCACCCCCGTGAGCATCCCGGCACCTTGAAGGCTCTCCTGACGAGGTTGAGCTTCCTCTGGATCATGATGGAGAACTCCTCCTCCTTGGTGCCCGTGGTGTCGGGGATCACCTGGTGGGTGAAGGTGAGGCCGTCGGTGGAGATCCCGTGGGCCCGTCCGTAGTCCTGCAGCACAGCCATGAGGAAGGCTGGGGGGAAACACACGCTCCCGTGAGTGTCAGAAACACACGCTCCCGTGAGTCTCAGAAACACACGCTCCCGTGAGTCTCAGAAACACACGCTCCCGTGAGTGTCAGAAACACACGCTCCCGTGAGTGTCAGAAACACACGCTCCCGTGAGTCTCAGAAGCACACGCTCCTGTGCGCGTCCCACAGGCCCGGGCGGGCGCTGTCAGCCACACAGAGGCGTCCTGGAGGGAAGAGGGGGGAAGAGGGGGTCAGGAGATGGCGAGGGGGGGGTGTGAGGCTGGCTGGGACCCTCCCGCGGGCCTGGGGGCTGTGGGGGCGCTCAGAGGCCCAGTGTCCCTCCTCCGTGTTTGTCCTGGGACATTCCCCACTTCTCATCGGTCTTGGCCGAGCCCAGTGTCTCGGCCCCTGGTAGCCAGAGCGGGCTCCGGGGGCGAGGACAAGGCCCAGGCGTCCGTCTTCCTGAGATGTGACAGACGGGGACCCGGGCAGGAGGCTCTGTCTCCCCGGGGCTCGCTAACCCGGTGGTGACGGCGTTTCCCGCGGTTGGGGGGAGAGAGAGGCTCAGAAAAGAGGCCCCGTGTCCCCGGAAGAGCTGAGCCGGGAGCAGAGGTGGCCGGCGGGGATGGGGGTGGGGGTGGGGGTGGGGGATCGGGGCGCCATAGGAGACACAGAGCCCCTGGCTCCAGCCTGGCCCAGGGCATGGTTGTGCGTCACTGAGTCGGACGCGTTCTGCATGGCGACACCGGTGCCTCGCACACTCCCCTCGCCCACCTGCACAGCCGCCGGCCCTGGGAACCGCCTCAGTGCCTGGTCACACAGCGCCCCTGCCCAGACCCCCGCAATGCCGTGCCCGCCAAGGGTGCGGCCAGAGACCGGGCTGAGCTGTGGCCGCCGGGGGGCCCGTGGCGGCCGCTGTCAGACGGCGGCCTGGGCGAGGTGCCCAGTGCAGGCGCCTCATGTCAAGCTGGACTCCGCCACGTGTCCCCATTCAGGGAGTGACAAGAGCGTCCACCCAGCTTTCCAACCAGAAAGCTGGCCTCATGCTTCCCACTCCACACCCCACCTCAAACAGGGCGTCCAGCTGCTCCGATCCCCAAGCGCCCTCCTATCCACCTCAAACAGGGCGTCCAGCTGCTCCGATCCCCAAACGCCCTCCTATCCACCTCAAACAGGGCGTCCAGCTGCTCCGATCCCCAAACGCCCTCCTATCCACCTCAAACAGGGCGTCCAGCTGCTCCGATCCCCAAGCGCCCTCCTATCCACCTCAAACAGGGCGTCCAGCTGCTCCGATCCCCAAGCGCCCTCCTATCCACCGCAAACAGGGCGTCCAGCTGCTCCGATCCCCAAACGCCCTCCTATCCACCTCAAACAGGGCGTCCAGCTGCTCCGATCCCCAAACGCCCTCCTATCCACCTCAAACAGGGCGTCCAGCTGCTCCGATCCCCAAACGCCCTCCTATCCACCTCAAACAGGGCGTCCAGCTGCTCCGATCCCCAAACGCCCTCCTATCCACCTCAAACAGGGCGTCCAGCTGCTCCGATCCCCAAACGCCCTCCTATCCACCTCAAACAGGGCGTCCAGCTGCTCCGATCCCCAAACGCCCTCCTATCCACCTCAAACAGGGCGTCCAGCTGCTCCGATCCCCAAACGCCCTCCTATCCACCTCAAACAGGGCGTCCAGCTGCTCCGATCCCCAAACGCCCTCCTATCCACCTCAAACAGGGCGTCCAGCTGCTCCGATCCCCAAACGCCCTCCTATCCACCTCAAACAGGGCGTCCAGCTGCTCCGATCCCCAAACGCCCTCCTATCCACCTCAAACAGGGCGTCCAGCTGCTCCGATCCCCAAACGCCCTCCTATCCACCTCAAACAGGGAGTCCAGCTGCTCCGATCCCCAAACGCCCTCCTATCCACCTCAAACAGGGCGTCCAGCTGCTCCGATCCCCAAACGCCCTCCTATCCACCTCAAACAGGGCGTCCAGCTGCTCCGATCCCCAAACGCCCTCCTATCCACCTCAAACAGGGAGTCCAGCTGCTCCGATCCCCAAACGCCCTCCTATCCACCTCAAACAGGGCGTCCAGCTGCTCCGATCCCCAAACGCCCTCCTATCCACCTCAAACAGGGCGTCCAGCTGCTCCGATCCCCAAACGCCCTCCTATCCAGCTCCGCTTCTCCCGCGCCCCCCCCTTCCCCCCGCCCCCCCCTCCGTCCGCCCCCGGTCACCCAGCGGGCCGGGCCGGGCGCGCAGACTCGCCTTGTGGGAAGAAGAAAGCGGGGAGCCAGTATCTTGCAGGAAACCCTTCCAAGTGGCTGCTCTTCTCCTCCGTCGGGTGTGTGGAGTCGGGCTGCTTCCCAGCCAAGATGAACCGCATGTACCTGGAGGCAGGCAGACACGGGGGGGTGGGATCGGGCATAACTACCCGGTCAGGCCATCTGGGCGACTCTCCAGTCCCTGCCACCCCCACCTTCCCGCCTCGTCTCCACCCTCCGGAGGCAGGAAGCTGGCCCCGCGCTGGGCCTTAGAGCCGGTGAGCTGGAACCGGTGTGGCTCAGCGTATGGAGCGTCGGCCTGTGGACTGAAAGGTCCCAGGCTCGATTCCTGTCAAGGGCATGTACCTTGGTTGCGGGCACATCCCCAGGGGAGAGTGTGCAGGAGGCTGCCGATGGGTGTTTCTCTCTCATGGATGTTTCTATCTCTCTCTCCCTCTCCTTTCCTCTCTGTAAAAAATCAATAAAATATATTAAAAAAAAACACACACACACACACACACAAAAAACTGGTGAGACCAGGGCAGGGGCCGGCCTTGACTTGGGTCCTGGCGGGGCTGTGAGTGCCCGACAGCTCAGGAGGATGGGAGGGGACACTCGCTCACGGCTGCAGGGACAGGGGGCAGTTCGGCACAGGCCTTGGAACCAGATTTCCCGGGTTCCGATCCCCACAGGTCCACTTGCTCGTTGTGGGGCCGTGGGCATGTCCCTGCAGGGCCTTGTGCCTCCGTTTCCTCCTGAGGGACAGGGTCACTGTGAAGGCTCAGGGGTGGGCACCAGGAAGGCCCTGGGGCACATGCTTGACCCAGCGGGCACTCAGTCAGTGCTGGGTGCGCTCTCCTTTCCAGCGGCTTTGTGTCATGTATTAGACACGCTTAAGAATTACATGTAACCGTGGCTCAGTGGACAGAGCGTCGGCCTGCAGACTGCAGGGTCCCAGGTTCCATTCCGGTGAAGGGCATGTGCCTTGGCTGCGGGCACATCCCCAGTAGGAGATGTGCAGGAGGCAGCTGGTCCATGCTTCTAACTCTCTACCCCTTTCCCTTCCTCTCTATGAAAAAAAAAAAAAATATATATATATTTTTAAAAAGAATTACATGTAACCAATTCTTCTTTCTTTCATACCTCCCCTCCCCCTCGCTACTTCCCCGAGACACAGTGTGGCCAGCAAATGCCCTAGGCCAGTGGTCGGCAAACTCATTGGTCCACAGAGCCAAATATCAACAGGACAACGGCTGACATTTCTTTGGAGGGCCACATCTTTTTAGACGTAAACTTCTTCCAACGCCGCTTCTTCAGAATAGACTGCCCAGGCCGTGGCGTGTTGTGAAGGAGCCGCGCCCTGGGGGCCAAAGAGCCGCGTGTGGCTCGCGAGCTGCAGTTTGCCGACCACGGCCCTACATCCTGACCTTGGACGAGACGGCGCTCGGTCTCCGTCTCCGTCTCCGCGCCCTAGACGGGAGCTGAGGGTCCCCCGCCCCCTCGGGTCCCTCGAGGCTGCTGTGCGGACCCCGCAGGCCCGCCTACCGGCGGTAGATGGTGGTGTAGGCCATCTTGGCCCAGGTGTTGAAGAAGTTCAGCCGCTGGATGAGGTTGTTGACCCAGGAGGCCAGGGGCTTGCAGGACCTGTAGGCGTGTTTCTGTTGGGACGAGAGATGGCATGGGAGGTCCCTTAGCTTTTTCCGGCCACAGACACAGGCTGTTTTCGGGGCAACGGGGGGCGGGAGTGGCCAGAATTGGGCAGCCAGTCCCCCACCGCACCCCCAGCTCACCCCAACCTCCTACTGTTCAGTCTGCTGTCCAGGGGACCCCTCGTGTCCCCCGTGTCACCGCACACAGCGGCCGCTCCCACTGGTGACTGGCCCCCCCACCCCCCACTCACCTGCCACAGCTCGGGGACGCGCCCCGTGAGGAAGGCGTTGTACGTCTCCTCCAGCTCCTGCCCCAGCACGATCTCCCCCTTGATGGCCAGCCGGAGGTCCCTCAGGGACTCGTGTATGACGAGCAGCAGCTGGTTGAAGAGTTCGATTTCTTGCTTCAGGAAGGTCAGCAGGACGCAGTGGGTGATGGGGTCGTAGCCTGCATTAGAGAAAGAGCGAGGACGGCGATGTTTCTGCCCCGCCGGCCGCCGTCGCTCAGGGGTGGTGGGCTCGTCCCCAGCGGAGGGCGTGCAGGAGGCAGTGGGTCAATGATTCGGTCTCATCATGGATGTTTCTGTCCCTCTCTCCCTCTCTCTTCCTCTCTAATACAAACATATTTAAAAAACAAAACAAAACACAAAAACGGAGAGCAATAGGATTTGGAGGTTAAAGGAATTTCATTTGTCCAGGGGGGATGGGGACGGGCATGTGTGAGTGAGTGAATGCATGTGTGCGTCTGTGTGTGTGTGCGCATGTGTGTGAGTGCACACGTGTGTGAGTGCATGAGTGTGCATGTGTTCGAGTGTGAGTGTGCATGTGTGCGAGTGTGAGTGCACAAGTGAGTGTGAGTGTGCATGTGTGCGTGCGTGTGTGCGTCTGTGAGTGTGCATGTGTGCGTGTGTGCGAGTCACACCCAGATACACGGACAGCATCCCTTCCCCCTGCTCTTGCCCTGCCCCCAGGAGAGAAGTTAGCTCCCCGTCTCCTCTCACCCCTTCCTCCGTGGCCCTTCCGTCCCGTCTCTGCCCTGACCCTGACCCTGACCCTGACCCTGACCCCAACCCAATCCCAACCCTGATCCTGACCATAACCTCTCACCCCTTCTCTGTGGCCCTTCCGTCCCGTCTCTGCCCTGACCCTGACCCTGACCCTGACCCCAACCCTGACCCTGACCATAACCTCTCACCCCTTCCTCCGTGGCCCTTCCGTCCCGTCTCTGCCCTGACCCTGACCCTGACCCTGACCCTGACCCCGACCTGATCCCAACCCTGATCCTGACCATAACCTCTCACCCTTTCCTCCGTGGCCCTTCCGTCCCGTCTCTGCCCTGACCCTGACCCTGACCCTGACCCTGACCCCAACCCAATCCCAACCCTGATCCTGACCATAACCTCTCACCCCTTCTCTGTGGCCCTTCCGTCCCGTCTCTGCCCTGACCCTGACCCTGACCCTGACCCCAACCCTGACCCTGACCATAACCTCTCACCCCTTCCTCCGTGGCCCTTCCGTCCCGTCTCTGCCCTGACCCTGACCCTGACCCTGACCCCAACCCGATCCCAACCCTGATCCTGACCCTAACCTCTCACCCTTTCCTCTGTAGCCCTTCCGTCCCGTCTCTGCCCTGACCCTGACCCTGACCCTGACCCTGACCCCAACCCGATCCCAACCCTGATCCTGACCCTAACCTCTCACCCTTTCCTCTGTGGCCCTTCCGTCCCGTCTCTGCCCTGACCCTGACCCTGACCATAACCTCTCACCCTTTCCTCTGTGGCCCTTCCGTCCCGTCTCTGCCCTGACCTTGACCCTGACCCTTGACCCTGACCCTATCTGCCTGGTGCCAGAGTCCTGGGCTGGGGCGGGGGGGCGGGGGGAATGGGGGAGGATGGTGGGAAGAGGGAAATGGGGGAGGGAAGAGGGAAATGGGGGAGGGTAGAGGAGGGGGAGGGGGAGGGGGACAAGGGAGGGCCGCTCGCTCGCCTGGCAGGCTGGTGTGCAGCGCGTCCCACACGGTGCCCGCCATGATGCTGCGCAGGGTGTTCTGTGCGCCAGAGACCTCCTCCTTCTCCACCGTCAGCGGCAGCCGCTTCTGCACGTCCGCCAGCGTCTCCAGCACCAGCTCGTCACTGCTGGGCTCCCGGCTGCACGGGGGGGGGGGGGGGGGGGAGCGTGAGGGCCGCCCGGGAGGCCCGTCTCCCCCCTCCCCTCTGCCTGTTCGGATGGGAATTCCCCGGCATCTCACGTGTCAGCAAATTCTGTTTAAAAGCACAGCTCGCCAGGCACAGCTCACTCTCCACAGCTCCCTCCCTCCTACATGCTTGGTAATTGTGCGCCAGTGTGCATGTGTGTGTGAGAGAGTGCACACGTGTGTGAGTGGGTACGAATGTCAGTGTGCACACGTGTAAGTGTGCATGCGTGGGACTGCGCATGTGTGCATGCACGTGAATGTGTGTGTGTGCGTATGTGCATGTGTGTGAGTGGTGTGAATGTGTGTGAGTGTGCATGTGTGTATGTGAATGTATGTGAGTGCATGTGTGAGTGAGCGTGAGTGCGCGTGAGTGCATGTGTGCATGTGAATGCATGAGTGCATGTGTGCTTGCGAGTATGTGTGTGAGTGCATGTGTGCATGTGAGTGCACGTGTGCGAGCACATTTGTGTGAGTGTATGTGTGTGTGAGTGTGCACCTGGGTGTGCACTGGCCTCTGTGTCCCTGAGAAACCAGGGTTGGCACTCTCTGGTGACACCCTCGGAGTCCGGTCCCGCACCCCCCGGCAGACGGCTCGCACCTGACGGTGAGGCTGGGCGGGGCGGCCTTGGCCTGCAGCGCCACCAGGTGGTCCAGGAAGGCCTGCGCCTGCGCCTGCCGGCAGCCCCGCGCGGCCTCGGGGTGCAGCCCCAGCAGCTCGGCCGGCTCGTCGTCCGGCAGCGCCTGCACCGCGCGGCGGTAGGCCCGCAGGCTGGCCGGCTCCGGCAGGCACAGCTGGGGGCACACACGCGGCGTCAGCGCCCACCCCGAGGGCCCCCCCATCCCCCCGGAAACGTCCCCCCGAGCCTCTGTCCCAGGGCCATGCGCCAGGCCAGCGGCCGGCACACTCATCCGTCCACAGAGCCACATGCCGACGGCACCACGACGGGCGTGTCTCCGGAGAGCCACACTGTTCAAACGGGAACGTCTCCACACAGACTGGCCCGGGCCGCGGTGGTGTGTGTGGAAGAGCCGCCCTCCAGGGGCCCAAGAGCCGCCGTTTGCCGACCGCGGGCCCAGGCCCTTCCGCCAAGCAGCACCTGGGACCAGGCATGGCGAGGTGCTTGCGTGACGCGCACGCACATGCTCTCGTGGGGAAGCGTGCAAAGGAGGGAGAGGAAGGCACTTCAGGGGCGACTCCGGTCACCCGCCCTGGCTGGGGTGGCTCAGTGGATAGAGCGTCGGCCTGCGGACTGGGGGGCGGCGGCGGGGGGGGGGTGTCCCGGGTTCAATTCCAGCCAAGAGCGCGTGCCTGCGTTGCGGGCTCGATCCCCAGTAGGGGACGTGCAGGAGGCAGCCGGTCCATGATTCTAATCTCATCATGGATGCTTCTGTACATCTCTCTCTCTCTCTCTCTCCCTTCCTCTCTCAAGTCCATAAAATATATTAAAAAAAATAGGGCATGAGCCTTGGTCGCGGGCCCACCCCAATAGGAGGTGTACAGGAGGCCCGTGATTCTCTCTCATCGACGTTTCTCACTCTCTATCCCTCTCCCTTCCTCTCTGTAAAAAAAATAAACAAATCGACAAAGTATTTTTTTTTAAAAAAAATAAATGAAATTTTAAAAAGGCAAGATGTCACCCTTGACAAACACACGACCCAGCCCCGGGGCCGGCCCTCCGCCCTCACCTCGGCGCCGAGGCAGCTGAAGCCGGGCCGCAGCACGTCGGCGTTGCAGAAGCGCAGCAGCAGAGTGCGCAGGCAGCGCTGGTCCCAGGGGTCGGTCACCTGGCCGCCGTACACCACCTCCCCCAGCAGGTAGCGCAGCTTGGGCCACGGCACGGCCTGCTGGCCGCTCAGCGCGCTCTCCAGCACCCTCACCGCCACCTGCAGGACACACACACGCACACGCATGCACACGCGCACACACGCGCACGCGCGCGCTCCTGTCATGTCAGGGTGGGTGTGTCCCGGGCGGCGCTCCGCCCTGGTAACGCGCAAGCAGCGGCCCTCACACGGCTGCCTGCGCTTTCTCCGTGGAAACACACGGTACAGCAAGAGGAACAGAGGCTGTCTGCCGAAACCAGAAAGCAACTGGCTCAGGGGATAGAGCCTCGGCCTGCGGACTGAAGGGTCCCGGGTTCGATTCCGGTCAAGGGCATGGGCCTTGGTTCTCTCTCATCATTGATGTTTCTTTCTCTCTGTATGTGTGTGTGTATAAATATATATATATATATATATATATATATATATATATATATATATATATATATATATACCTATATACTTATATCTCTATACCTATATCTCTATATTTATATCTCTATATCTATACCTCTATATCTATCGATATATCTCTATATCTCTATCTCTATCTCTATCTCTATCTCTATCTCTATCTCTATCTCTATACCTATACCTATACCTATACCTCTGTCTCTGTCTCTGTCTCTGTCTCTGTCTCTGTCTCTGTCTCTATCTCTATCTCTATCTCTATCTCTATCTCTATCTCTATCTCTATCTCTATCTAGGAACTTGGTCTTTTCTTAGAAGCGGGTCACCTGATTGAACTGTATGGAACTATAAGACTCCAAACCAGACAACCCAACCCAAACCACACCAAACCGCCCGCTGTGAGTGCGGCCTGGATGGCAGCGGCCCTGGCTGTCTGGGGCACGTTTCCCGCCCGAGTCCCCGGTTTTCCTCCGTCTGCCCTGGGGGTGACTCTCCGATCACAGCCATGGCCGCCCGCACCCCCCGCCCCCGGCCAGTCCCCGCCCCTCCCGGGGGCCGAGCCGCCCTCACCTCGAAGTCGGACGGACTGAACTCGTAGTCGACGTTCCAGCCCAGGACGCCGTACTTCCTCCTCTCGCTGATGAGGGCGTGGAAGAAGCACAGGCTGAAGAGCAGCTTCTTCCAGCAGGGCCCACAGTCGGTGCGCTCGAAGCCCTCCTCCGTCACCTCGCCGCTGCCGTCCTGGCCCAGCGCCTTCAGCAGGCTGCTCTTCAGCCCCATGGGCTTCTCCACGGCGACCTGCCCCCGGGGGGAACCGGCATTCCCCAGATTCACCGGCAAATCAAACGTCCCCTGTGCCCGGCCGCTGTGCCTCCGTGGCTGAGCTCTAGACGTATGGCACCAGGAGGTCACGGTTCGATTCCCGGTCAGGGCATGCGCCGGGGTTTCAGGCTTGATCCCCCGTGGGGGGGCGTGCAGGAGGCAGCTGACCGTGATTCTCTCTCATTGCTGATGTTTCTATCTCTCTGTATGTGTATGTATATGTATATCTGTTATCTATATATCTCTATATCTCTATCTCTATCTCTATCTCTATATCTATATCTCTGTATATATATCTATATATATTTATATATCTATATATCTAATCTATATATATCTCTATATCTCTATCTCTATATCTATATCTATATATCTATTTTTTAAATATATTTTATTGATTTTTGTACAGAGAGGAAGGGAGAGAGATAGAGAGTTAGAAACATCAATGAGAGAGAGTCATTGATCAGCTGCCTCTTGCACACCCCCTACTGGGGATATGCCCACAACCAAGGTACATGCCCTTGATCGGAATCGAACCTGGGGCCCTTCAGTCCCCAAGCCGATGCTCTATCCATTGAGCCAAACCGGTCCCGGCTCTATATATCTATATCTATATATCTATATCTATATATCCTTATCTATATATTTCTATCTCTATATATATTTCTATCTCTATCTCTATATATCTCTATCTATATCTCTGTATGTATATCTACATCTATATCTATATATCGCTGTATGTATATCTATATCTAATCTATATCTATATATCAATATATCTATATATGTATACATCTATATCTGTATCTATATCTCTGTAGGTATATCTATCTCTGTATGTATCTCTATCTCTATCTCTATCTCTGTCTTTATATCTCTAGTAATTTGGTCTTTTCTTAGAAGTGGGTCACCTGATTAAACTGTTTGGAACTTTAAGACTCGTTGTGTATACTGCAAGATTACCTTCTGTCCTGGATTAATGTCTTGCTGACAGTACCTTACCAGCAGTATGTGAGATGGCTAGTTCACGATACACTTAATATTACGAATCAGGTCAGGACCAGCTTCCTCTTTGCCAGTTCCATGGACTGCCAGAGGTATCGCCTTGTTCCGGTTTGGATTTCTCTGACGTCTGGGGGCCGAGTTTTTATTTTTTCTTCTGCTTACTGACCTCTGGTGTCCTCTCTCACTTTTTGTGGGATGTCAGCATCCTTCCTTGTTAGGAAAACTACCCTCTGTCTGCACAGATGATGGGATATGAAACCCCATCAAGTTCTATGCGTGAATGAAAAACATTAAAGACATTTTCTTGCCCTAAATGGTGTGGCTCAGTGGATAGAGCGTCGGCCTGCGCACTGAAGGGTCCCAGGTCAAGGGCATGTACCTTGGTTGCGGGCACATCCCCAGTGGGGGGTGTGCAGGAGGCAGTTGATCAATATTTCTCCCTCATCGATGTTTCTAACTCTGTCCCTCTCCCTTCCTCTCTGTAAAAATCAATAAAATATATTAAAAAAACAAACAAACAAACAAAAAAACTTTGTTCTTACCTTCAAGCTCTTCTGAAGAAGGGGGACTGGTAAAGAACTGTCTGATTCTGAGCTTAACCACAGCCGAAACTCAGGGTCTCTGGTCACAGCTGGGTCGTTAAGTCTGCAAATTAAAAAAAAGAAGATATGTATATTGATGTGAGAAACTTAAACCACACCCACGGGTTTTAAGAATCATTGTTATTTCGATGTTTTAAGGGAACTTAGAAATCATTTTAACAACCAAAGAGCTTGTCAGACTACCCTCAGAACTTCCACGTTGCACAAGAATCTGCACGAGATCCATGAAATCCTGTTTTAAGAAACTAGTTTTTGGTCCCGAGTTTGAAGTGACATGGACTCATTGCAGAAACCTGGGAAAATGACAAATTAAAAACTAAACAAGCCGAGACCGGTTTGGCTCAGTGGATAGAGTGTCAGCTTGGGGACTGAAGGGTCCCAGGCTTGATTCCGGTCAAGGGCATGTACCTTGGTTGCGGGCATATCCCCAGTAGGAAGCATGCAGGAGGCAGCTGATCGATGACTCTCTCTCATTGATGTTTCTAACTCTCTATCTCTCTCCCTTCCTCTCTGTACAAAATCAATAAAATATATTAAAAAAAAACAAAAAACAAAAAAACTAAACAGAATGCAACTTTTCTGCAAGTCTAAACTTATTACTTTTTAATTTACAAAAAAAGAGAAAATAACTAAAGCAACAAAAGCAAATACAGACACACAAAAAAAGGCTGAACACAAAATTAAACAGAAAAACAAAAAATATGAAATTCTACTAAGCATGGCTTTATTCTCTCTCTCATTTCTTGAATAAAATTATTGTAGTACACATCCTGCTTGTAGCCTGCTATTTTTCTCTTAGCTGGGTGCACGCTAAGGTCCCCGGTTCGATTCCAGTCAAGGGCATGTGCCTTGGTTGTGGGCACATCCCCAGTAGGAGGCATGCAGGAGGCAGCTGATTGGTGTTTCTCTCTCATCGATGTTTCTAACTCTCTATCCCTCTCTCTTCCTCTCTGCAAAAAAAAAAAAAAAAAAAAAAAAAAAAAAAAAAAAATATATTTAAAATTTTAAAATAAATAAAATAAAATGGAATAGCTGATTAAAAAAAGAAAGAAAGAAAGAAAATTCTTAGTGTAGTTGTCAAGATGCTGGGGCAAAAGAGAATGGACGTAAGACAGCTTCCGTTTCCTCTTAGGGCCCAATGTACGCACCCTGGCTGCAGCCCAGGCACACGCAGCTTCTGCCTCCCCTCCCCCTGTGGCCCCTCCGATCGGTGACCAACACGCGGGTCACTCACGAGTCCACGATGGTGCACAGCCGGGGCATGAAGGAGGCGGCGAGGTGACAGTTCTGCAGGAAGACCCACTGCCCGTCTTTGGCGAGGGCCTCGGCGACGAGGGCCTCGGCTTTGGCCGCCCGGCCCTGGCCCAGCGACAGCATGGTCACGTGCTCCGTGGTTCCTCTGGAGTCCTGGGCGAACTTCAGGAGCGTGTTGGTGACGTCCACCCCTGAGGACCCAGGCAGAGAGAGACATCAGCTGTGAGCTCCGGCAAGTCCCCCTGAACTCCAGCTGTGAGCTCCGACAAGTCCCCCTGAACTCCAGCTGTGAGCTCCGACAAGTCCCCCTGAACTCCAGCTGTGAGCTCCGACAAGTCCCCCTGAACTCCAGCCTTGCACTGTGCGTGGTGGTGGGAGGACATGGAGATGGGGGTGGGGAGAGGGAAGGGCTAGGCTTTCTAGCAGCCACTTCTGTCACCGACTCCCACATCACTGTCCCTTCCTCCTCCGTGGCTGAAGCCCAGTGCTCCCCGAGGTGGCGAGCACCCAGCGAAGATACTGTATTTGCAGCTTCTCTTGTCGCTAGGGTTGGGCATCCAAGTCTGGCAAAGAGGCGTTGGCAGCCACATTCGTCACATGGCTGTGTGAAACTGTCCTTTCCCTCCGTTCTGTGGCTTGGAAGTTGGGATTCGTGATAGCTAGTACCCTCGCTGCCACCTTGGGCCAAGTGTTTTTATTTATTTTTATTATTTTATTGATTTTCCACAGAGAGGAAGGGAGAGGGATAGAGAGCTAGAAATGTCGATGAGAGAGAGAGAGACATCGATCAGCTGCCTCCTTGCACACCCCCCCCCCCCACTGGGGATGTGCCCGCACCCAAGGCACATGCCCTTGACCGGAATTGAACCCGGGACCCTTCAGTCCGCAGGCCGACGCTCTATCCACTGAGCCACACCGGTTTCAGTGGGCCAAGTCTTTAAGGAAAGGACGGCACATATGTGGCAGGCTCGGGGACAGGTGTTCTACACAGGAGGGTTTCCGACGAGAGAGTCTGTACATGAAAGGCCTTTTGAGCAAGAGTTTTGCCCAGTGGAATCCACGTCTGAAAACGGTGAGTCCTCAGGGCACGTTTGATTTGGAGATGATGAGGAACAGAAGATACATGAAGAAAGTATTTTGCTTAGGGTCTGAAGATCCAAGACAAGAAAATGAAAAAAAAAAAAAAAAAGCATTGGGGGTTTTGAGGAATACAAGAGCTGGGTCAGAGGACAGATTTCTGATAGTTCCTTTTCAAACGTATATATTTTTTTATGAGTCGATGCTAATTAAGCAGTCAACGAATACAAGGGAAATCTCAACTTTCTGGTCAATAATATGAGTCAGGGAGCTATTTCCTGTCCACACAGTTTCTGTCTGCTCAGAAAACCCGTGCTGATACATGCTTTCATATTCGTAAATCTTTGCCCTGTTACACTTTTACAAGGGATCATTGTTTGCTTTTAAAAAAATATGTACTTTTGAAAAAACCGGTTTGGTTCGGTGGATAGAGCATCGGCCTACGGACTGAGGGGTCCCGGGTTCGATTCCGGTCAAGGGCATGTACCTTGGTTGCGGGCACATCCCCGGTGGAGGGTGTGCAGGAGGCAGCTGGTCGATGTTTCTTTCTCATTGATGTTTCTGATGCTCTCTCTCTCCCTTCCTCTCTGTAAAAAAAAAAAAAAAAAAAAAAAAAAAAAATTCAATAAAAAAAAAATATATATTTTTAAAAACATAAATTAAAAAATGTACTTTTATTGATTTCAGAGAGGAAGGGAGAGGGAGAGAGAGATAGAAACATCAACGATGAGAGAGAATCACTGATGGGCTGCCTCCAGCACGCCCCCCCACTGGGGGATAGAACTCACAGCCCAGGCCTGTGCCCTTGACGGGGAATCGAACCGCAACCACTGGGCCACGCCAGCTGGGCAAAAGGTTCCTTCTTACTGTGCTTTAACGTTTTAATCCGTCCCTTTTACATAGAACGGGAAGATATTTTTTTTTAATAAGTTTTTATTGTTCATATTATTACAAATGTTCCTCTTCCCCCCCCCCCCCACCATTGCTCTCCTCCACCAGGTTCCCACCCCACCCTCTGCCCTTTCCCCTCTCCCCATTGTCTTCATCCATAGGTGCACAGTTTATGTTCAGTCTAGAACGGGAAGATATTTTATTTTTATTTTTATTTATTTATTTATTTATTTTTTAAATATATTTTATTGATTTTGTACAGAGAGGAAGGGAGAGAGATAGAGAGTTAGAAACATCAATGAGAGAGAAATATCAATCAGCTGCCTCTTGCACACCCCCTACTGGGGATGTGCCCGCAACCAAGGTACATGCCCTTGACCGGAATCGAACCTGGGACCCTTCAGTCCCCAGGCCGACGCTCTATCCACTGAGCCAAACCGGCCCCGGCGACGGGAAGACGTTTTAAAGCGGACGCGGCCTCACTTCTCCGCGTCTTACAGACGGCTCACCTCGCGCGTGGATCAGCATCACCGGGGCGCAGGCGCAGGAGTCCTTGTAGGACTCCCTCAGGTTGATTCCGGTTCTGTGGATGTATTTGCTTCCTATCTTCTCAGTGACAAACTTCCTCACCGAGTTCTTCAGACGCTCCGGCCTGAGGACTTTTATCTGGGAAAGACGACGGAAGCTGAAGGGGTGGGGCCCGGACCCCGTCTCTGGGCGGGATCTGCGCCCTCCGGGTGGTCGGTCACGACCCTGTGTCCCCTGAGTGCGGCTGGCTCCTGCTCTGTCTGTCTCACCGGCCCATCCAGCATGGACAGACTGTCTCCACCGTTCTCATTTTCAACCCCAAGGACTTGAAATATATATATATATATATATATATATATATATATATATATATATATATATATATATATTTTATTGATTTCAGAGAGGGGGGGAGAGAGAGAGAGAGAGAGAGAGAGAGAGAGAGAGAGAGAGAGAGAGAAACATCAATGGTGAGAATCATGGATCAGCTGCCTCCTGCACCCCCCACACTGGGGATGGAGCTCGCAACCTGGGCCTGAGCCTGTGCCCTGACCCGGAATCGAGACGTGACCTTCTGGTTCCTAGCTCCCGGCTCAACCCCTGAGCTACAGTGGCCAGGCTGCTTACTCAGTCTTCAATCCGAAGGGTTTCAGTGGCTGTGAAAAGCGCTTGAAACACTTAGAATGCCAATTATTTGCTCCCGGCGCACCTTACCAGAATGAGCCTTTGAAATGGGGTGAGTTTCTCCCAGGGAAAATTGACGGGACTCCGTAACTCTTCGTGTTCATTCAGAAATTCAGCTGGGTGTGATGGAGAGAAGGAAACCGGGATTAGCCATGGGATGCTTCGGGTCACGGAAAGACGCCGCAAAGGAACGGAAAGGAACAACAATCCGAGCGGAGACAGACGCATGGGTAGAAAGCAGGCTGCCAGCTATCGGAGGTGGTGGCGGCGGGGGGGTGCTGGGTGGAGGGGGAAGGGGAATTGAGAAAAAGAAGAGAATGAAGCCTTGGGCACGGACAGCAGTGTGGTGATTGTGGGGGGCAGAGGGGGGAAGGGAAGGAGAGAAGGGGAAGTTGAGGAGGCATAGGGGGATGAATGGTGATGGAAGGAGACCGGACTCGGGGTGGTGTACCCCGAAGAGGGGTGACGTGGGTGGAAGGGGCAGGGAAAAGTGAGGAGGAAGAGCTCAAATTGAAAAAAATAAAAAAAAAATAAAAATAAAAAAAATGAAAAAAGATATTAAAAGTAACAAGTCATTTAAATTAAGTTCTATTGCCTATGCAATTTCTGAAACACATCTCTTATATAAAACAATCTCTAAAACACATCTGTTAGCCCTAGCTGCTGGGCTCAGTGGATAGAGCGCCGGCCTGCGGACTGAAGGGTCCCGGGTTCGATTCCGGTCAGGGGCATGTGCCTGGGTTGCGGGCACATTCCCGGTGGGGGGTGTGCAGGAGGCAGCTGATTGACGATTCTCTCTCATCGATGTTTCTAACTCTCTATCCCTCACTTCATCTCTGTAAAAAATCAATAAAATATATTAAAAAAAAACAATAGCCAACAATATCTAAAACACATCTGTTAGTCCTAGCTGTATGGCTCAGTGGATAGAGCATCAGCCTGTGGACTGAAGGGTCCCGGGTTCGGTTCCAGTCAAGGGCACGTGCCCGAGTTGTGGGTTCCATCCCCAGTAGGGGGCGTGCAGGAGGCGGCCGATTTATGACTCTCTCTCATCATGGATGCTTCTCTCTCCCCATCTCCCTTCCTCTCTGAAATCAATTAAAAAAATATTTTTTTTTTTTAAAGAAAGAGGTGCTTACAACACAGTAATGTTCCTCTCTTGGATGGTTCATCCTCTAAGCTACTCCATCTGTAAGGTGATACTCTATACACACACACACACACACACACACACACACACACACACACACGGCTGAGAGCAAGTTAGGCCTCTTACTTTCCTCCGGGGACCTCTCGCTGTCCTCCGGCTCGGGGTAGAAAGGCGTGGCCAGCAGGACGTACAGCGCCTGGCTGTCTTGGAACGCGCTCCACTGAGCCACGTTGGACAGCAGGGACCGGCACAGGAGAGAGAAGGCTTCCAGCCGCCCGCTGAGGTACAGGCACTGCTTCCACCGCGGGTGGGAGACCCACTGCAGGTGCCGCCTCCTGCACGTCTCGTACAGGCCTGGTGGGGGAGGAGAAACGGTCGCGGCGGAGGAGACACACCTGTCCCCGAGGGACGCACTGCCAAGTGGATGCTGGGTAAGTACCTATGGTTGGGAGAAAGCCATTTCGTATAACGATTCTATATCATAAAAGCCCGGTGACCGGATGGCGGAATGACCAGAATGACCAGTCTACCGGACGCTAGTGCGTGCACGGACCACCAGGGAGCACATGCGCAATGCAGGCACTTCCCCCTGGTGGTCGTTGCGTGTCCTAGCAACCGGTCAACCGGTCAGAACAGTCACGTAGGCTTTTATATATATATATATATATATATATATATATATATATAATACATGGGAGCCCACATGGTGCCTATAACCTATTCTCGCAGATGCCCTCCTGTGTCTGGAGGATTTCAGAGGGTTCCGGTGTAGGACAGGAAGGTGGGGGGGAGCCTGTAGCGCACCCTGGGGCTATAGCTTCTCGCTGTCCTTTCTTTGTTAAAGCTTTCAGCCAGTCATAATCCGCCGGGCATCCCTAAGACGGGGGTAAAAGTGGCGTGCTTAGAGGGGGCCTGGGCTCTCGTGGCTCGCTGCCGTGTCAGTCGAGACGCGAGCCGGACTCGAGCCCGTATAATCAAGGCTTCCTGAATTCCAACGCGGCTGACGGGGGGGGCGGGGGGGTCGTCATTCGCGGGGAAGCCCGCAACAATACGTCGTCGCCGAACCCGGAGCCGCGGCCTCCACTCACTGTTGAGTCGGGGCATGGGCATGACGCCCTCGGTGTTGGCCAGGGTGCTCGAGTAGAGGAAGATGGTCCACTCCTCCCCGGGGAGGGAGCCGATGGCGTCCACGGGGTGGCTGTCGCGGGCGCTGTGCTTCATGATGGCGGTGCAGAGCAGGAAGGAGAAGCAGAGCTTGTGCTTGTTGAAGAGGGCCGCGGTCACCACCTGCGGGGACGGCGGCGGGAGCCGGCTGTCAGGCCAGCTCAGCCAGAGCCAGGGCCGCCCCTGCGGCGCCCGCCCTCCCTCGGGCCTCACCTTAAATACGCTCGTGGTCAGCGCGTCCACCGCGCCCCGCAGGCGCCTCTCCAGGGGGCGCCTCTCCAGCTTGAGCTTGTGCTCCCGGGAGGGGCTGACGTGCTCCCTGGAGGGGCTTGCGTGCTCCCTGGAGGAACGTGCGTGCTCCCTGGAGTGGCTCCCGTGCTCCCGGGAGGGGCTGCCGAGAGACCTTCTCAGAGAGGCCCTCTCCCACCTGGACCCGGGCTCCTCCTGCTCCTTGCCCCTGGAGACCGCCGAGGAGAGGAAGACCTGGCGGAACCAGTCCAGGGAGAACTGGTACAGGTGGTTGACCCGGGGGAGGCTGGCCACCACGAAGTAGAGTAGGGCGCCGCGGGTGGCGACCGGGAGGTAGCTCTCCCGGTTTGCCTGGATCTCGCTCTCCGCCTTCTCCGTCTCGCTGATGCGCTGGGAGATCTCGTTGGAGGTGATCTTGGATTTTCTCAGGGTGTCTATGATCTCCTCGTTATCCAGCACACACCCTGAGCGCAAAACAGCAAACGAATGTAAATAAAAACCACCCCGAGAGTCCACGGCAGCTTCCTCATTCTGTACTCTCTTTATTTTTATTTTTAAAAAATATTTTATTGATAGCCAAGACCGGTTTGGCTCAATGGATAGAGTGTCGGCTTGGGGACTGAAGGGACCCGGGTTCGATTCCGGTCAAGGGCATGTACCTTGGTTGCGGGCATATCCCCAGTAGGGGGTATGCAAGAGGCAGCTGATCGATGACTCTCTTTGATCCATGTTTCTAACTCTCTATCTCTCTCACTTCCTCTCTGTACAAAATCAATAAAATATATATTTTAAAAAATATTTTATTGATATTTTACAGAGAGGAAGAGAGAGGGATAGAGAGCTAGAAACATCGATGAGAGAGAAACATCGACCAGCCGCCTCCTACACGCCCCCCCACTGGGGATGTGCCCGCAACCAAGGTACATGGCCTTGACCGGAATCGAACCTGGGACCCTTCAGTCCGCAGACCGACGCCCTCGCCACTGAGCCAAACCGGTTTCGGCTCATTCTGTACTCTTTTAATTTTTTTTATTTAAAAAAAAAGATTTTAGTGATTTTTTACAGAGAGGAAGAGAGAGGGATAGAGAGTTAAAAACATCAACGAAAGGGAATCATTGATCAGCTGTCTCTTGCACACGCCCTACTGGGGATGTGACTGGAATCAAACCTGGGACCCTTCAGTCCACAGGCCAACGCTCTACCCACTGAGCCGCACCAGCTCGGGCGCCTCTAAGCGCCTCCGCTTGCCTTGTGTGTTCTCCAGCAGGTTGAGCGTCTTCTCCTCCAGCTCCTCCAGAGTCGTGGCGTCCAGGGAGATGCTCTCCAGCAGCTGGAAGCGCTGGTTTTCCAGGTGAGGCACCTCGTGGGTGACGATGGTGGACAAGAGCTGATCCTGCAGGCCTTGGAAGGTGACCGTGAAGTTGATGACGTTGACGAAGTTGTAGACGGTGGGAGGGAAGTCGGGGTTGTCTATCTCTGTGGATATGTACAGCCTGAGACACGAGAGAGGTTCCATCGGTCAGTCCGAGGGGAAAATAAGGACCCTTTCCTTGAGTGATGGAAAAGCTACTATTTCTCCTGGAAGTTAACAAGGTTCGTTTTCAGTGCTATTCTGCCTTGTACACAAGTAGGCTCTCCGTTTATACTCGGTGAATACATTTGGGACATATGACTTTGAAAATGCAAACATCACGCAGAAACCGGTGTGGCTCAGTGGACAGAGCGCCAGCCTGCGGACTGAAGGGTCCCGGGTTCGATCCCGGTCAAGGGCATGTACCTTGGTTATGGGCACATCCCCATTGGGGGTGTGTGTGTGTGTGTGTGCAGGAGGCATCTGATCGATGTTTCTCTTTCATCAATGTTTCTAACTCTCTATGCCTCTCTCTTCCTCTCTGTGAAAAATCAATAACATACATTAAAAAAATATATATGTGAAAAATCAATAACATATATTTAAAAAAAATAAAAATAGAAACGCAACCATCAGTGATGTTCGTTCTACATGTGGTCTACACATCAGGACACAGTGAAGACGAATGCTCAATAGTAGGCGCTTTGACCTGCCCTAGCCCAGTGGTCGGCAAATTCATCCGTCCATAGAGCCAACTACCAACAGCACAACGATGGACATTTCTTCGGAGAGCCACATTTTTTAAATTTAAACGTCTTCTAACGCCACTTCTTCAACACAGACTCGCCCAGGCCGTGGTGTTTTATGGAGGAGCCACACTCAAGGGGCCCGAGAGCCGCATGTGGCTCTCGAGCCGCAGTTTGCCGACCGTGATAAAACGATGGGTTTTCCCCGGAGCGAGAAGGCGGCGGATGGTGGAGCAGAGGAGTGACATGACGTGTTCTATCAGGACAGGCCTGTCTGCTCCCCGGAGAGCAGAGCGTGCGGAGGGGGGCGGCTTGGGGCAGGTGGGACCTGGGGGCATGGAGAGGGGCGGCCAGACCTGACGGCAGCCCAATAGGAGGGGACAGCCCCATTCCCTTCGGACGGAGGGGGACGTTACCTGAACTTGGAGTTGTATTCAATGTCATAATCGCTGACGCGGATGAAAGACTGTCCTCTCCGCTGATAGATGTCCTTCTTCAAAATCGCCTTCAGACTTGGAGACAAGGTTTCAGGCAGGTTCTGGAAAACCCAGGAGATGCGAGTTCAATAAGCTCCCCTCACACACACCATCAACCGGTGGAAAAGACACAGCTTTAAGAAATGCCCATCTTGCCGAAACCGGTGTGGCTCAGTGGATAGAACGTCGGCCTGCGGACTGAAAGGTCCCGGGCTCGATTCCGGTCGAGGGCATGGACCTTGGTTGCGGGCACATCCCCAGTGGGGGGTGTGTGCAGGAGGCGGCTGATCGATGATTCTCTCTCATCGATGTTTCTAGCTCTCTCTATCTCTCTCTTCCTCTCTGTAAAACGTCAATAAAATATATTTAAAAAAAGAAAAGAAAAATAAATTTATTAAAAAAAAAAAAAAGCCAATCTGTGAACATCTGGATACCGGTGAAGGACAGACCTGAGAGAACTGGACGCCGAAAACTCACGGCGTATACGCATGTATTTCCCTCCGCTGCCGCTTTCTACAAGGTCTCAGTCAGGCTGTTTCTGCTCCGTGCATACAAGGTACGTGTCCGCGGCCGGGGCCGAGGGGAGCCGGCCGCGTGGGGCACGCACCTGCAGGAGGACGCTCCCTCCCGTCTTGATGGCGTTTTCGATTTTCTTGATGTAGCCGCTGTCCCTGAAGGAGAACTCCTGCAGGCCCGGCCCCTCCATCTGGCGGATCCAGCCGTACGCTTGCCTGTAGGGGTCAATCAGCAGAGGCCACGACAGGCCGTTCTGGATCAGGACGGCGTTTTCCGTTAGATACCTGCCGAGAGGCAGGCCCTGCTGGTGCCAGCGGCGGATCTGGAGGGAGACCGCGGATGCTCTCGTTGTTTTATGAACTTCCTCACGTGGTTAGTAAGTACCTACGGGACATGCCCTCCCGCTGGCCGCTCGCTCGGCGGCCCCCATCCATCGGCGTGGTCCTGCCACGCTGCTGTCCACGTAACCCTTCTTTGACTTAATAACGCGCCCCACCCCCACCCTAAGTGCAAGGGTAGTGATCACGCCGGCCCTAGCCGGTGTGGCTCAGTGGATAGAGCGTTGGCCTGTGGACTGAAGGGTTCTTGCTTGCCAAGACGACTCCCACTTCAGAGAGGCCATTAGACCTTCCCCAGACAAGGCTATCCGTGCTGGCGCCAGACCAGGCCTCCTCTGGTTGAGGTCTCAAGGCCCAAGGACATAGGGGCCCTGTAAGAACTTTGCAGAAAGGGGCCGGAAACTCTCGATAGTTGGGAGACCAAGAAGGTAAAAAGATATAACTAGGGGAAATGCCTGCAGGTCGGGGCCCAGAATTGGAGAGACATTTTCCTCTGGTCCCGTGCGTACGTAATAAACGTAACTCCATCTCTCTAAAGCACATGTGTCAAACACAAGGCCCGCGGGCCAAATCCGTCCCGCCAGGCCTTGCAATGTGGCCCGCACCGCGCTGTCATCACTGCACTCCGCTGCGTTTCCATCACAATGACAGTTTATGACTGTTCAGTAAACCATTCGGCCCGCGATTTAGGCTGGATTTTAGATTTTGGCCCCTTCTCTGATTGAGTTCGACACCCCTACAAAGCATTGCTTTGCTCTTCCTCGGTTTTCTGTAACAAAAGGAGTCTCGGGGGAGGAAGTTGGCTATCTTTATTAGACAGTGTAGTAGGATTATAATGAGGAAAAAAAAATAAAATATATATATATATTTTTTTTTAATTTTATTTTTCTCATTATTATCCTACTACACTGTCTATATATATATATATATTTTTTGTGTGTGACTTTTGCCCAGAGAATGGGAACTAGTAGATATAACTAATTGAGGAATTAAAAATATAACTTAAAAAAACAAAACAATTTAAGGCCAAAACCGGTGTGGCTCAGTGGTAGAGCGTCGGTCTGCGGACTGAAAGGTCCCAGGTTCGATTCCGGTCAAGGGCATGTATGTTGGTTGCAGGCATATCTCCGGTAGGGGGTGTGCAAGAGGCAGCTGGTCGATGTTTCTCTCTCCTCGACGTTTCTAACTCTCTATCTCTCTCCCTTCCTCTCTGTAAAAAAATCAATAAAATATATTTAAAAACCAAAACAAAACCAAAACAAAACAATGTAAGGCCTAGAACAGACTTCAGAACTTTCCATTATCAACATAATTCGGGGGGGAAAGGTCCACGCCAAAAAATAAAAAATAAAAAAAAAATGCCCACGCAAAATCCAAATCCACAATAAAGCCACTTGACCGGATAACAGCTACATCGGTACCTGCTGGGTTTGTGCCATGACCTCGATTAAAGAAAACTTGGAAGACAGAGAAATGCTGCTTTTGGCGCACAGTTTCTCCCATTCGTTCACGATCAGCTGGCGGAACTCCGGAGTCAGCACCCCGCTGTAGACGATGCACGCGGCCGACATCAGCATGTCCCCCACAATGCCCTCCAGCTTGCTGTCTATCTGATCGATCGTTTCCTGCCATCGGATCTAAACGTGAGAATAAAAACGCGTTACTGGTATTTGCTAGAAACAGCTGCTGCTTTGAGACATCTTGGAAATTAAAGGGCCTCCCAGCTGGACCGGTGGTGGCCGTTTCTATTCCTCTTCTCCTGCGGTAGATGCAATGTAATTAATAATGGCTAAAATGGAAACACGCGCATTATTATTATTATTATTTTTTAAAGGGAATGTGAGTCCTGTTTTTTGGGTTTGTCAATGGGATCATATTTGCTAAGATTGATAGGCATTTCAAATTCTTTGTGTAATAAGGCGGGGTAATTTACAAATAAATCGTACTATATTATTAACTAGAAGCCTGGTGCATGGAATTTGTGCACCAGGGGTAGGGATGGGGAGGGATTGTCCCTCAGCCCAGACTGCACCCTCTCCAATCTGGGACATTCCTCTCACTACCCAGGGCTGCTGGCTCCCAACCACTTGCCTGCCTGCCTGCCAGCCTGATCACCCCCTAACCACTCCCCTGCCAATCTGATTGACGCCTAACTGCTCCCCTTCTGGTCTGATTGCCCCTAATTGCCATCCTCTGCCAGCCTGGTCACCCTAACTATCATCCCCTTGACAGCCTGGTTGCCCCCACCTGCATTCCCCTGCCGGCTTGGTCCCCCCAATTGCCCTCCCCTGCAGGCCTAGTCCCCCCCCCAAACTGTTGGCCATCTTGTGTCCACATGGGGGCAGCCATATTATGTGTTGGAGTGATGGTCAATTTGCACATTACCTATTATATAGGATGGTGCCCAATAATAATAATGATGATGAGCAATACTTATTAAATCCTCACTTATCTGACACTTTGCTTTGAAAATCTCACTTGACTCTTTCAATATCCTGTTAAATAAAAGCCACTGACTTCACAGGAATGAAGAGGAGGAAGCTGAAGGCTGGAGAAGTCAGGCAACTTGCTCAAGTCCACAAAGCTCTCCTTGGGCCGCTGGGATCTGAGCCCACGCCCCCTGGCGGTGCGCCTCCTTCCACGGCCATGTCTGTGCTCGACTGTCCATAAACGAGGCGTGCGGGTCAAGTACCCAACCTCTGGGAGCTCACCGTCTGGGATAAGGCCGATGCTAGACCGCCGCTCAACACGCATGCTCGCGAGGACATACATGGAGGGATGTTATCTCCCTCGGATGGGTCTAACTTCATAACCTCCTTCCTCCTGCCCTCAGGGGTCTCTCCTTAAACTAAATTAAAATTATTTTGGGGGGATTCTGTCACACCCTTTGCGAGAGCTGAAGTATATAACTACACCTACTCAGCTCACCAGGGATTCCGGGAGGGACAAGGAAGACGAGTTAGAGGAGAAATAATTAGATGAGGCGAAAAGGGTCAGAAGACGCACAGAACAAAAGAAAATGTCCTCCGCCAAAACCGGGGCGGCTCAGTGGATGGAGCGTCGGCCTGCGGACTGAAAGGGCCCGGGTTCGATTCCGGTCAGGGGCATGCATGTACCTAGGTTGCGGGCACATCCCCAGTAGAGGGTGTGCAAGAGGCAGCTGGTCGATGACTCTCTCTCATCGATGTTTCTAGCTCTCTGTCCCTCTCTCTTCCAATCTGTAAAAAAATCAATAAAATATATTAAAAAAAAAAGAAAGAAAACAAACGTTCTTTTCCTTTCCCGGCGTCTCCTCCTCCCTTCCAGCCCCGTCCGTGCTGATACTTAGAGAAGAGAGCCTGACGTTCTCACCGAGTTTTACTCGGCACCGCACAGACCAGGGGGTGTGTGCCGTCTTAGGGACGAGCGACAGCTCTGACTGTGGGGTCAGTGACCGCCGTGTGAAGACAAGCGTGAGACATTAATGAAGGAGACGGAGGACCCGCAAACGCCACACCTTCTCGTCGCCCAGGGCGGTGAGCAACACGGACGCACAGTACATGCGCCTGGTGGCCAGCTGTCTTCGAGCTGCCAGCACGTCTTTCTCGGCAACGATGTCTCTGTAGGCCGCCTGCAAAAACTGCAGATGGTCTTCAACCTGAAAGACAATTTATTTTCATCTTATTTCATTCATTCCTTTATTTTTTAAAAGTGTGTTTTATTGATTTTGCACAGAGAGGGAGAGAGAGGGAACAGAGAGTCAGAAACGTCGACGAGAGAGAAACATCCATCAGGTGCCTCCTGCACGGCCCCCCACTGGGGATGTGCCCACAACCGAGGCACGTGCCCTTGACCCGAATCGAACCCGGGACCTTTTAGTCCAGAGGCCGACGCTCTATCCTAGGGGTGTCGAACTCAATCAGAGAAGGGGCCAAAATCTAAAATCCAGCCTAAATCACAGGCCGAATGGTTTACTGAACAGTCATAAACTGTCATTGTGATGGAAACGCAGCGGAGTGCAGTGATGACAGCGCGGTGCGGGCCACATTGCAAGGCCTGGCGGGACGGATTTGGCCCGCGGGCCTTGTGTTTGACACATGTGCTCTATCCACTGAGCCACACCGGCTTCGGCAGGAAGGCCTACTCTCGCGTGAATTTCGTGCACCGGGGCTCTGGTTTCATCGTAATTCAGCCCTTACTACCTTCACTATACTCCCCCTTTTACCTTAAATGTAGGAATCCTACCGAGAGCATGGCTCTTTCCTGAGGTGGCTGTCTAAGTTCATAAAGGCATTGACAGTTTGGCAAGGAGAAAAGCCTTCTTACCAGCTGCAAACCTCTCTGCTTTTCCGCCAGCCTCTGCCGCGCGATTCTCAGAATGTTCTGGGCCTCAGCCACCTGGACCTGCTTGGGGCCCACCACCTTCAAGGGAAAGTCGCAACATTCGAGCGTTAGGGAGGTCAAGTTCGCTTCTTAAAAATGCCACTTTATTTAAAAAATATATTTTTACTGATCTCAGAGAGGAAGGGGGAGGGGGAGAGACAGATACATCCACGATGAGAGAGAATCACGGATCGGCTGCCTCCTACACGCCCCACACGGGGGACCAAGCTGACAACCTGGGCACGCACCCTTAACCGGAATGGAACCCGGGA
Source organism: Pipistrellus kuhlii (assembly GCF_014108245.1). Lineage (NCBI taxonomy): Eukaryota > Metazoa > Chordata > Mammalia > Chiroptera > Vespertilionidae > Pipistrellus > Pipistrellus kuhlii. The sequence goes on from NW_023425524.1 coordinate 1,487,855, forward strand.
CCCTTCGGTCCGCAGGCCGACGCTGTATCCACTGAGCCACACCGGCTGGGGCGAACATGCCACTTTAGTGTAAATGGCATCGATAAGTGTCAACCCTTCATACGAACTGGCAGAGAATCACGTGGACGGAAGAGACATAAAGTAGTTGGAGGTGGCGACACGTGGGAAGGCAAACAAGCGGAAGGAGAGTGGCCTGGCCATAAAGAGCAGGACTGGGCAGGAGGGCTTGCCGGCTGGGTGCGCGGGCCCGTGCGCGGTGACGGGGAGCGTCTGTCTCCGCGTATTCTCTCCCGGGAAGTTCACGTGCGTCTTAATGGCCAGACGGGAGCGTGACCGTTGGGACTCTGGTTGAAGGAGGCAGCTCATCAGTGATTCTCATCATTGATGTTTCTCTCTCTCTCTCTCTCCCTCCCTCTCCCTTCCTCGCTGAAGCCAATAAAAATATTTTTTAATTAGAATTTTATTTTATTTACTTATTTATTTTTCTAAAAATATATTTTATTGATTTTGTACAGAGAGGAAGGGTGAGAGAGAGATAGAGAGTTGGAAACATCGATGAGAGAGAGTCATCGACCAGCTGCCTCTTGCACACCCACCCCCTACTGGGGATGTGCCCGCAACCAAGGTACATGCCCTTGACCAGGATCGAACCCGGGACCTTTCAGTCCGCAGGCCGACGCTCTATCCACTGAGCCACACCGGTCTCGGCTTAATTAGAATGTTAATCACTAGAAGCACACCCCGGGACCCCTTCCCCCGTGCCCAGGGCCGCCCCCTCCCGGCGGCCTCGCACCTTCTTCACGTCGTGGTAGTTGCTGAGCGCGATGATCCACTCGCACATGGAGCAGCAGGCCAGCGACACGAGGGCGATCTTTTTGGGGTTGAAGTCGGGCAAGACCAGGAATTTTTTCAGCTTCACGAAGACCTGGGCAGGACGGGGGCGAGGCGTCACGTGAGCGAGACCCGTCCCCGATCGGGGAGTGCCCCCTCGCCCACCCGAGGGTGCCCTTCTGCCTCCTGTTGGACGTGCCCAGCCGCTGCTCCCCGGTGGAACAGAAACGGCGTACCCGGCCCTGGCCGGTGGCTCAGTGGTTAGAGCGCCCGGCCTTTGGATCGGAGGGTCTCGGGTTGGATTCCCGGTCAGAGGCACGTAGCTAGCTGGTTTCGCCAGGTTCGGTCCCTGGCCCCGTGCGGGAGGCAGCTGATCGATGTCTCTCTCTCATAACCATGTTTCCCTCTCTGTCTCTGTCTGTCTCTCTCTCTCTCTCTCTCTTTCCCTTCCCTCTCCCATTCTCCCTAAAAAAATCAATGGAAAAAATATCCTTGGGTGATTTTGGTAAAAATCAAATAAAAGCCGAAACTGATTTGGCTCAGTAGATAGAGCGTCGGCCGTCAGACTGAAAGGTCCCGGGTTCGATTCCGGTCAAGGGCATGTGCCTTGGTTGCGGGCGCATCCTCAGTAGGGGGTGTGCAGGAGGCAGCTGATCGATGATTCTCTCTCATCGATGTTTCTAACTCTCTATCCCTCTCTCTTCCTCTCTGTCAATAAAATATATTTTTTTTAAAAAAATCAAATAACAATAACAACAACAAAAAAACCTCCACACTCATGCCTAAGCACAAACTGGCTTTAGTACCAATATACCAATTATATCTTAAAAAACAAACAAACAAAAAAAACACCAAAAACAAAACAACTCAGACACAGCTCTCCACTCATTGCACTTTCACAATGTGACTTCACCCACCCGTCTAGACTTTCTCCCACTCCTGCCTCTTTCCGGTTTTCATTATTTAAAGTAGGGGTGTCGAACTCAATCAGAGAAGGGGCCAAAATCTAAAATCCAGCCTAAATCGCGGGCCCAATGGTTTACTGAACAGTCATAAACTGTCACTGTGATGGAAACGCAGCAGAGTGCAGTGATGACAGCGCGGTGCGGGCCACATTGCAAGGCCTGGCGGGACGGACTTGGCCCGCGGGCCTTGTGTTTGACACGTGTGATCTAAAGGGTGAGATAGGGCATTTTCTTTTCTTTTTCTTTTTTAAAAAATATATTTTATTGACCCACTGGGCCAGAGCTCCAGTGGTGCCACGCTCCTGTCTGACTCTGGGCTTGTTGACGCCGACCTGTCTGTGGTGCGTCCGCCAGCAAGCGGCTCCGCACCTTCTCGGGCAGCCGGTCCTTGTCGAGCTGCACCAGCTTCTTCAGGAAGCCGGTCTCCGACAGCAGCAGCTTGGCCGTGGCCCAGTTGGGCTTCTTCTGCAGGAGGGTGCACACCGCGTTCATGACCGTGAGGACCAGGTACGGGGGGCGCGCGTACACCCTGCAGCAGACGGGGGGGAGATCACACCCACCGGTCAGCGGCCAACGTGCTGTACAGGTTTTTTTATTTATTTTTATTTTTTAAATATATTTTATTGCCGAAACCGGTGTGGCTCAGTGGATAGAGCGTCGGTCTGAGGACTGAAAGGTCCCAGGTTCGATTCCGGTCAAGGGCATGGACCTTGGTTGCAGGCACATCCCTGGTAGGGAGTGTGCAAGAGGCGGCTGGTCGATGTCTCTCTCTCATTGACGTTCCTAGCTCTCTATCCCTCTCCCTTCCTCTCTGTAAAAGGTCAATAAAATATATTTAAAAATAAATAAATAAATATATTTTATGGATTGTTTTACAGAGAGGAAGAGAGAGGGATAGAGAGAAACATCGATGAGAGAGAGAGAATCATCGATCAGCTGCCTCTTGCACACCCACTACTGGGGATGTGCCCGCAACCAAGGTACGTGCCCTTGACCGGAATTGAACCCGGGACCCTTCAATCCGCAATCTGACGCTCTATGTATCCACTGAGCCAACCTGGTTTCGGCATAGTTTTTTTTTTTTTTTAAACGAGCATTTTTGGTAAGGAGACCAAACGGCTGATGCATAGCTTTTTCTCATTCCTTGGGTGTCTTTAAAAATGTGGGTGTTGCCGAAACCGGTTTGGCTCAGTGGGTTGAGCGTCGGTCTGCGGACTGAAAGGTCCCAGGTTCGATTCCGGTCAAGGGCATGCACCTTGGTGGCGGGCACATCCCCAGTGGGGCGTGTGCAGGAGGCAGCTGGTCGATGTTTCTCTCTCATCGACGTTTCTAGCTCTCTATCTCTCTCTCTTCCTCTCTGTAAAAAAAATCAATAAAATATATTAAAAAAACACACAAAAAAACGGGCCAATGACTCACCTCAGCTCAGAGATGTCGGTCTTGTCCAGGGTGTTGAGAGCCAGGACGGCCTTGTCCAGAGCCGGCATCACGCTCTTCAGTTCGTGGGCTGTTGTCTGCAGGAAGGGAGATAGGCCCGGATGCACAAGGATGTGGCTACAGTCGTGTTATTACGTATTAACTGGAGGCTCGGTGCACGAATTTGTGCTCAGGTGGGGGTCCAGCCGGCCTGTCCCAACGGGGGCCAATGGGGCCGGGCTGGCAGGGGGGATGGGATGCAGGAGGTTGGGGGGACTGGCCCGCCCCCAGTCGGTGTGTGTGGGGTCCCATTGGGGGTGAGGAATGCCTGGGGGAGGGGCTGCCCCGATGGGGTGGGTTGGCTGGCACGTGCATGTCATAGCGACCAGTCATTCCAGTCATTTTGGTGTTCGGGTTGCTAAGCTTTTATATATACATCTATATATATCTATATATATCTATATCTATCTATCTATCTATCTATCTATCTATCTATCTATATGGATTATTTTCCCTACAAACAAAGGTAAGCCTATCTCACATAGGACAAGGTCTACAATAATTCCAGAAACTTCCAACTTCCCTGGCGTGCGACATGAAGGAGCAGGGCCAGAGGGCGTGTTATAAGAGTAACTTGGGCCGGGACTGGTTTGGCTCAATGGATAGAGCGTCGGCTTGGGGACTGAAAGGTCCCGGTTCGATTCCGGTCAAGGGCATGTACCTTGGTTGCAGGCATATCCCCAGTAGGGGGTGTGCAAGAGGCAGCTGATCGATGACTCTCTCTCATCGATGTTTCTAGCTCTCTATCTCTCTCCCTTCCTCTCTGTACAAAATCAATAAAGTATATTTAAAAAAAAAAAAAAAAGAGTAACTTGGAACTACAGCGCTCAGCTCCAGGCTGTGGAGGAGAGACACACGATGTTTACGGTGTCTGGACGCAGAGTCGGGGCCGTGGAGAGGCCTGGAGTGACCTTGCCATGTGTTTATGCTTTATGTGATTATTACATGCTGACCACGGTGAGCACATGGCCAGGCTGTCCCTGACAGCCGCACACAAGGGAAGCTCGCTGCTTCCTGAGGAGGTCTGATAACACAGCTCATACTTTCCCCCTTAAAAAAAAAATACTCTCTCTGATGTCAGAGAGGAAGGGAGAGGGAGAGGGAGAGACGGAAACATCAGTGATGAGAATCATGGACCGGCTGCCTCCTGCACGCCCCACACTGGGGACGGAGCCTGCAACCCGGGCCTGTGCCCTTGACCGGGAATCGAACCGTGACCTCCTGGTTCATGGACTGACGCCCCACCACTGGGCCACACTGGCCAGGCTGCATGTTCACCCTTTTTGATGGGAGTTTGTGCAAAAATAGTTCTTTAAAATCCCTGGGGTTTTAGGCAATAGTCAAGACATTTTCAATGGCTCAATAACACAAGTGAGAAATTACGTTCCTTATATAGATATGTGAAAGGTATCTTATCATTTTAGCTGTTATTTACAAATTAGACAAAAATCTGAGGATGTTAAATAAAAGTGATTGTGTGTCAAAATGAAGAATGCATCCTCTGATCACGTTGGAAAAAATTCAAGGTCCTGGCTGAGTTTGCAAAAAATATCGACATTAATCAAAATATGAAAATCAGAAAACACACCTATAATGAAGACATTGATGGAAAACGGGTGAACGAATTCAAAGAGTATTTAAAATTAATTGATAGACAAGAAATCTTGACATGCCGTTGCTGCTTACAGCAAATTCAACAGCAATACTGACAAAAATGTTCATGACATTTATCAACAATAATTGATGAGGTTGAAATACACTTTTCTAAAAAAAAACTATTCATGTGAAAAACACACTTTGATCAACTATTCTAAAGATTCTATCGGAAATGAAATTATAAAATCAGTTCCCTATGAAAAAGCAGTCTCAGAGTATGCAGTGGGAAAAAAATGCAGGAAAAAAGTATTTTGGGGCGGGTGGTTAAGGCAGTGAATTATTGAACAATATTGTTATTTTTCTAGACCGTGTGATGTTTATAAAAATGGTCAGCTTTTACAATTTTGTAGATTATTTGATTTCTTCACTTATTCTAAATATTCACGTCCACGTCTAACTGTGAACTAGTAATTCTGTATTCATTTAATATTGGTTGGCATAAATATTAGAAGTACCCAGAGTTGGGGCACTATATATATATATATGTATATATCGGAGAGCAGCCAGCCCGACCCCTGAAATGTGGGCGTTAGGGAGTCATTTTTGCAAAATCCCCAAGTGATTTCTGCTGGTTATTGTTTTAGTCTTACATGAGCATGCTCTTCCACAATCCTCACTTCCTCTTCCATGATTTCCTCATCCTGCTTCACGAGCATCTGGACTTTCTCAACCACTTGTGAATCCTTCTGTAGTTTTTCCATTAACATTTCTTTTTCCTAATGAAGCAAATCATTCTTCTCAGCATGAATTTTAAGAGAGATTTTATTTTATTTTATTTTTTTGGAAAAAAAAAAGAGAAATCCAAATAGCCCATTTCCTTACTATAAAAATTTATCAGCATCAGCTTGAAATATCTTTAATAGACTAACAGAGATGACGACGATAGACATCATTTCGTACAACACACGTCAAGAACAATGACACGTAATGACTTCAGAATACTTGGCAGCTTGCCATTGACCACAGAATGTTCCAGATGACGAGTAACTAGGGAATTTTTCTAGCTAGTTTTTTTATTTTATTTTATTTTATTTTATTTTATTTTATTTTATTTTATTTTATTTTATTTTATTTTATTTTATTTTTTTTTACCATTAGTTAGATACTGATCATCATATTTAAATATGAAAAAACTAGAGGCCCAGTGCATGGATTCGTGCACCGGCGGGGTCCCTCGGCCTGGCCTGCAGGGATCAGGCCAAAACCGGCTCTCGGACATCCCCCCGGGGGGTCCTGAATTCCGAGAGGGCACAGGCCAGGCCGAGGGACCCCGCCAGTGCATGATCGTGCCCGAGGAGGGACCACGGGAGGGCTGCAGGGCGTGTCTGGCCTGTCTCACCCAGTCCCGATTGGCCAGACCCCAGCAGCAAGCTAACCTTCTGGTCGGAGCGTCTGCCCCCAGTGGTCAGTGCGTGTCAAAGCGACTGGTCGAACGGTGGAACGGACAGTCAGACACTTAGCACATTAGGCTTTTATTATGTAGGATAACGATGCTAATATTTTGCTATCACTGTTGTTATCGTTCCCCTCGCTTGACAGATAAGGAAAATGGGGGCTGAGACAGATCACACAGCCTCGTGGTGTCCGAACAAGCATGTAAGCTCTGCCACGCCATCCTGTGCTAAGCTACAGGAGTGTTACCAGTAAGAAAAGATTCCCAACGAGACGTACCTTGGTCTTCTGTTCTATCTGAGGGCTGAGGACCAGGAGCTCCTCCTGCATGTCCTTGACCAGAGCCGTGGCCTCCAGGATCTTGGACAGACCCATGTAGAAGCGATCCCTGGAGGAGGAGAGGGGCGGGAAGGGGACCGTTTACGACACAACGTCAGCCACGCGAGCTACACCGGGGCCACGGCCGGAAGGCAATGTGGTCGAGACGCCCATCCTCCCCAGACAGATCGGCAGGCGTAAGGCAATGCCTATCAAAAGTCGAGGTCAGCCGAAACCGGTGTGGCTCAATGGATAGAGCGTCGGCTTGGGGACTGAAAGGTCCCAGGTTCAATTCCGGTCAAGGGCATGGACCTTGGTTGCGGGCACATCCCCAGTAGGGGTTGTGCAAGAGGCAGCTGATCGATGACTCTCTCATCGATATTTCTAACTCTGTATCTCTTTCCCTTCCTCTCTGTACAAAATCAATAAAATATATTAAAAAAAATAAAATAAAATATATTGTATGGATTTTTTTACAGAGAGGAAGAGAGAGGGATAGATAGTTAGAAACATCGATGAGAGAGAAACATCGACCAGCCGCCGCCTGCACACCCCCCACGGAGGATGTGCCCGCAACCAAGTCACGTGCCCTTGTCCGGAATCGAACCCGGAACCTTTCAGTCCGCAGGCCGACGCTCTGTCCACACCGGCTTTGGCCTTAGGTTTGTTGTTACAAATAAAAGCACCAGCGCAAAGTCTACTGAAACGTACGCGAACAAAGGAAAGTAAACACGCTTCCCGATCCGGCCTTCAGGGCTCACCTCTTGGTTTGCAGTTCCTTCTCGCGGGACCTCAGCATGTGCCCGAAGGTGTCCATGAATCGCAGGTAGCTCCGGGGAGTGACAAAATAGCGCCTCCTGGTTTCCTGGAAGTATTTTGTGCTCAAGTCTTTCACACTCCGGTGGATTTGGACACACAAGGGGGCAAGTCTTTCCTTCAAGTTCTGGAAAAAAAAAAAAAAAATATATATATATATATATATATATATATACATACATATATATATATATACATACATACATATATATATATATATATATATATATATATATATATATATATGAAGAATTAAGAGAAAGCAGCCAAAACCGGTGTGGCTCAGTGGATAGAGCGTCGGTCTGCAGACTGAAAGGTCCCAGGTTCGAATCCGGTCAAGGGCATGTACCTTGGTTGCGGGCACATCCCCAGTAGGGGGTGTGCAGGAGGCAGCTGGTGGATGTTTCTCTCTCATCGATGTTTCTAGCTCTCTATCCCTCTTCCTTCCTCTCTGTAAAAAAAAAAAAATCAATAAAATATATATATTTTTAAAAAGTTACATTTACCTCTCTGTTCTCTAAATCCACGTTTTTCCTCAGGAAAGAGTTGGCGACCAGCAGCAGCGCCTCCTCCGGCCACCGCTCGTACCAGTCGATGGTGCAGGAGCTGATCATGGAGGCGTACACGCGGCAGAACCGGCGGAACTGGGGCCCCGCGGGGCTCACGATCATGAAGATGTGCAGGCTCCTCCGTATCCTCTGAAACGCAGCGGGGGCGGGAGTCGTGAAGATGTAATCCACAGCTGGAACCGGTGTGGCTCAGTGGATAGAGCGCCGGCTTGGGGACTGAAGGGTCCTGGGTTCGATTCCGGCCAAGGGCATGTACCTTGGTTGCGGGCACATCCCCAGCGGGGAGTGTGCAAGAGGCAGCTGATCGATGACTCTCTCTCATCGATGTTTCTAACTCTCTATCCCTCTCCCTTCCTCTCTGTACAAAATCAATAAAAAAAAATCAATTAAAAAAAAAAGATATAATCCATTGCTTTGGAAAGGATGTCTTATTGAACATGCCCTTTTAAAAATATATATATATTTTATTGATTGTTTTTACAGAGAGGAAGAGAGAGGGATAGAAAGTTAGAAACATTGATCAGCTGCCTCCTGCACACCCCAACTGGGGATGTGCCCGCAACCAAGGTACACGCCCTTGACCGGAATCGAACCTGGGACCTTCCAGTCCGCAGGCCGACGCTCTGTCCACTGAGCCACACCGGTTTCGGCTGAACACACCCTTTAAAGCTTGTGTCCGTTCTTTCCTTCGGGAGCAGAGACGGACCCACTGTGTGCGGAGTGCCCGCCACGACCAGCGCCCTCCTAAGGAACGTGGCAATTCCCACAGAGCTCTGCTGCTTTTTTAAAATGCTTTTATGGATTTCAGAGAGGAAGGGAGACGGAGGGGGGGAGAGAGAAACATCCACGATGAGAGAGAACCAGGAGGTCACGGTTCAATTCCTGGGCTGTGGGCTCGATCCCCAGGAGGGGGCATGCAGGAGGCAGCCGGTCCATGATTCTCTCTCATCATTGATGTTTCTCTCCGTCTCTTCCTCTTCCATCCTCTCTGAAATCAGTAAAAATATACATTTAAAAAAAAAAAAAATCCCCAACTCAATCGAAGCAGCCATTCATACGACATTGTTCTCTCTCGGTTTCTGGAATCTTTTACATCTTCTTGTGACCGATCACAGGGACCTGGCGAGGAGGGGAGGGCTGCCCAGTTCAGTTTTCAAAGGACTCCCCGGGAGGCAGAAGTGGGCACCAGAGATCAGCTGACCCGTGTGGCCTGCCCAGCGGACACGTGGGCGCTGAGTGGCCACATCCATCTGTTCACTAAGCCACTGGCCAGTCACCAGCCACGGGTCAGGAGGCCTGGGTCCGTGGCCGGCAAACCGCGGCTTGTGAGCCACACGCGGCTCTTTGGCCCCCGGAGGGCGGCTCTTCCACAAAACACCACGGCCTGGGCGAGTCTGGGTGGAAGACGTGCCATTAGGAGAAGTTTATGTTTAAAAAATGTGGCTCTCCAGAGACATGTCCGTCGTCGTGCTGTTGATATTCGGCTCTGAGGACTGATGAGTTTGCCGACCGCTGGCCTAGGTCACGGGTCACATCTCCCTTCAAACTGGTCCTTGCACAGCCACCCCCTCCCCCCGCAGAGCTCCTCCTGACCCCCGCCAGCTTCCCCTGGCCGGCTCCTTG